>NC_141026.1:43117500-43230000 GCF_052040795.2 Danio rerio | reverse complement strand
CCTATCACTGGGAAACATCTATACATACTCATTCACACACACCACGGTCAAGTTAGCTTACCCAATTCACCTATACCACGTCTTTGGACTTGTGGGGGAAACCGGAGCACCCAGAGGAAACCCATGTGAACACAGAAACATGCAAACTCCACACAAAAAATGTCAACTGACCCAGCCGAGGCTCGAACCAGTGACCTTCTTGCTGATCATGCTACCCACTGTATACCACCATGACGCTAAATGATGATATATGCTCCAGTTTCCCCCACAGTCCAAAGACTAAGTGAATTGGGTAAGCTATATTGTCTGTAGTGTATATGTGTGTGTCCTAGTCTTCCAGATTGGGGGTTGAGCGTTGGACTAACATCTCACCTCATTAAAAAGCTAGATGTTACGAAACACCAGTATGGTGCAGCTAAATATCAACTTCGATTTAAATGGCCGTGAGTAAGTAAATAAGTATGGAAGTCAATGGCCGTTTGTTTTCAAGCGGAGGACGAATTAATGATGACAGATTTTTCATTATTGGCTGAACTATCTTTTTAAAGTCGTTAAGTGTACAGTCATAATAGTCAGTGTATCTTGCATGTTATTACAAGTCTTCATTTCAATTCAAGTTTGGATTGTTATGATTCTTGGGGGCAACGCGGTGGCGCAGTAGGTAGCGCTGTCGCCTCACAGCAAGAAGGTCGCCGGTTCGAGCCCCGGCCGGGTCAGTTGACATGTGCATGTTCTCTCCGCATTCACGCAAGATTCCTTCGGGTGCTCCAGTTTCCCCTACTACTCCAAAGACATGCGGTACAGGTGAATTGGGTAAGCTAAAAAATTGTCCGTAGTGTATGAGTGTGAATGAGAGTGTATGAGTGTTTCCCAGTGATGGGTTGCAGCTGGAAGGGCATCCGCTGCGTAAAACATTTGCTGGATAAGTTGGCGGTTCATTCTGCTGTGGCGATGCCAGATTAATAAAGGGACTAGGCCGAAAAGAAAATGAATGAATGAATGATTCTTTGGTTGGGTTGATTCATGGCGTATAATGTCTTTAACAAAGACTTTTTTAAAAATCCTTTTGGGACAAATTCATATAAAACATCCTTCCTGAATCAAAGCTATATTGCTGTACAGAAAAATGAATATTCAAGACTTATGTCTTCTTACCTGTTTTACAAAAGAAATTTGATCCCAGGTGTTATTGAACTTGTATCCTTTCAAGAGAATAGTAGTAATATAGTGACCAGAAGCACAATAATCTTTCAGGTATTTTGGCTTAATGGATGGATTTTCAGCAGTTAGCTGCAGAAGAAAATTACTGTCATTAACATGAATTTAGAGAATCATTATTACAAAAATATTAAGACTAATCTCAACAGGCTGTTTACTAATATACAGGATGATCATGTATTGTAATCGTCTCTGTGTACTCACAGCTGTCCAGTTTTTGCTGCAGAGAGTGTCAATAGTGTAAAGAACTTTTGTTAGTGGAGCTTTTGGAGTAAGACCGAGGAAGTCAAATGTGTAGAAGTATGCAGAAAAAGCCTGAGAAGGAGATTACACATAGTGATCAAACTTATTTTAAAGCATGCGAAACACAAATTAAAGTAAAAAATAATAACAGAGGATAATTTGTGGAAACTTTTAAACAAGATTCTGCTAATATCAGACTGCTCGGGTTGGGCTGCATGTTTTTGATTACCCAAAGAGAGAAATATATTGTTCTAAAGATAAACAGATTATGAATTATCCTCAAATTAAAATGTGTTCTGCTAAATAAAACTGATTTTTAAACCAAATAATAAGGACAACCACACATTTCTACTATTTATAGAAATGATAACAATTGTTACATAGTAAAACATATTTTCAGGCATTTTTTAGAAAAAGGATCATTTAATGACATTTGCAAAATATAAATTAATTGTCTTTTTAAATGTTCATAATTTGTCACCATCCTTCAACATATACTGCACTGTCAACAATTTCCTCTTTACAGTAACTTACAGTAAATCAATTACAAATACTGTATCTTGTACTCAAACTACTGAAAAAATACTGTATTTACATTTACAGCACCATTTATCAAGCTGTATATGTATCTACAGATTTGTATATTTTTACTGTAAAATATACAGTAATTGTAACAATGTAGCTTTAAAACATAGTAACATACTGCATAACTGTCCTACAGTAAAATCCAGTTCATATTACAGTTAAATACTGTGTACTTTACAAAAACGTTAACAGTGTGATATGTCCGCGAGATCTTTTAAAATACAACAAATATAATTATTAGTAGTATTATCAATTATTCTTTTATATAATTCAAAATGTGCAGGCCAGAATGTTATTATGTTTACATTAATGCATGTACACTATAGTTGTTCTTATACCTATAGATAAATTTATAATTTAATATTGCAATCATTTTCTTCTTGTTCCAAACCAGAGTTTTGATGCTGATAAATACAAAAGAAGATATTTTGAAAAATGTTGGAAACTGGTAACTATTGACTTCCATAATACTTGTAGTTTGTAGCTTACTGTAGATGTCATTGGTGACTGGTTTCCAGCATTCTTCAAAAATCCTGTGTTCAATAGAACATAAAACTCTAACTTTTTTTGGAAGAAGTAGTAAAGGGTTAGTAAATGATCACAGAAATTTCATTTTAGAATGTACTGTCCCTTTAAAATGCTTTGTGCGTGTATAAAATCACTTTTGCACATTAGATTTGATGCGGCCACCAAAAAACATACCTCATCTTTCAACCATAAATTAAATTTTACTCCAATTGGATTATTACAATATTAGTTTAGTTTCAAAATGTCAACATAAACTATATTATATTCAAAAATGTAAGATATTATCTGTTATATAAATGACAGTCTGACAATAATTAGGTTTTCATTTCCCTCCTTACGTTAAAACTCCAAACATAAATATAAATGTAAGACTCACAAAGAATTCGCCGTTGACTGGAGGCTGATAGATGCCATTGAAGCCACAGTCAGGGGATAATGCACAACCAGTGAGATTAACAATGTTTTCTATTAGAGATAGGCAAAGGGATGAATTTCCTGTTCCCTTAAAAAGGATTGTATCCTTGGGGTTGAAACTGCTTGGTGGGACCACACAAGGGGAGTTGTAAAGTTCAGCCAGAGTAAGATTGAGATTATATCCTTTGTGGTAGCAGGGGTGACTGATAGATGATGATGATCCCGCATTCTAGACACAGCAAAGACACCATATCAGATATTCAACTGTGACATTCATCTTTTGTTTATAGACACTTTCTTTTTAAACAGGTAAACAGACAATCATTAATTAATCTAACTCTTTAAAAACCAACCTTATGAAGGTAGGCTTGGAGTTTCTTCAAAGCCTGGTCTTTGCCGTAACACAAGTAGCTGTAAGTGTACAACTCATATTTATACCCATAAAGTTGGAGATTAAATGCTGAATTTGGGTCTCTGACTGGGTCTTTTGGGGTAAAGGAGATCTGTGTTGATGCACCACCGAGATCGAGAGCTCCAATGATCTTTCCGGCTTTAGGGTGGATCCAGGAGCCCTCAAATGTGTGCTACAGGAAAAAGCCATTAAAGGTGTGGTGAACATTTTGTGAGAAATCACTGTTGATTTTTGAAACTGACACCCAAACAAACACACTCCCTCCCTTTATTGATCCACCCCAAGTTTATGAACACACTGTGCAACTAACCGCTGACGTATCATTTAGCTCACGCAAGTGAATATTAATCAGCTTATAAGGTGTGGAAGTGGATGTGTCTTATTGATATCAACAGGTAAAATATCAACGCAAATGAACGAAAAAGTGGATACGACACAGAAGTATGTGAAAAAAAAGAGGTCAAGGTTAGTCACTAGCACACATTTTCTAAAACTAAATTCCTAAAAGAAAAACTACATATTTAAAAAACAAAAGTTGTGGTGGATTGTGACTGCGAATAATATTATTGGAAAAATGGAAACACATTTGCTGGATAAACAGATGTAGCAAACATTACACCCACTAGCCCATTTCACTCAGTGACTCTGATAAAATCAAAAATAGCGCTGTTCACACAGGCAAGGACGTTCAGGAATTCTTCTTGAAAAGATCGTTCACACATCCATTTCAAAATACAGGTAAATTCTGACATCATTAACCAGAAATGATCTCTAAACGGCTGCGTTTGTATTTGTAAATATGGAAAAGGTCAGGCTTTGGCTGATAGTTTCACTTTTTGAAAAGGTTTAGCATTCATGCAGCTACTTTTTCCCAAATACATCCAAAGGCAAAAGTGCTAACTGCCAGTGGCGTCCCCAGAAAATTTTCTTAGGGTTGGCCAAGTAAGGCCACAACAAATCTTGGGGTGGCACACAAAAAATTATGAATTGTGTATATATTGTGAATAAAGAGTAATGTTATATTTTTGTTTTTGGTAAAATAAATAATGAAGTTTTAATGAATTCCAATAATTACTCTTGAAATATTGTAATTTATTCCGCAAATACAAGTGCAAACCAAATAAAAATCAATATTTAGTCTAAAACCTCTTTCAGGTAAGTCATTTCTTGTACAACATACAATATATGCCATGTCCAACATTAATGAATTATGAATAATGAATATGATTAATGAATGAATTAATAAACCAAACAAAACCCAACAAAATTTTGAAAAGCAGATTTCAAAATGCATCTAGTTATTTATTTTGGATTTGTGGTTTTCAATCAGATGAAACACAAATTATTTCAAAAATAATAATTTCTTAATAAAAAGTGTGCAATCTCAGTGAATCAGCTTCGTCAGTGGCGCTGATCAATCCACAATAATTCAGTGGCTGCATTTTATTTATTCATTTATTTATTAATATCAGCAACTATCATATTGGGGTGGCCACAGGGGTGGCCAGAGTTTACACAAGGGTGGCCGTGGCCACCCCTGGCCACCCCTTGGGGGCGCCCCTGTAACTGCAGCTAAATGTTTACACACTTCACTACATTACAAATTCTGTGGATGGATAAGTAACAACATTGATAAAAACATGGAGGAACACTTACACATGTTGAGATGTACGTAATATATGTGCGTATTATGCTGCCCCTCACCGGAGCACTCCTTCATGTGTGCTCCGTTGTTTATTATAAGCGTTTAACAATATTTTTTTCCACAGTTGGCATTAAGAAGGAATATAGAAAGGTTATCTGACTAACATCTAGCAGCTAAATGTGTCTGGAAAAGTATTTGAAGGTTTTTATTTTTATTAAGAGCGTGGATTTGAATGTGTCTGAATGTTCTGATTGGCTGGAGTAGATGTCTTATGTCAGTGCTTTCTAAACATGAACACACTCTTTCCGGTATTCTTTCTTCTGCGTTCACACAGAGCAGCATTCTGGCAAATTACCTTTAATGTTACAACTTCTCTTTCCTATAAATTGCCAAAACTAATTTAACGGTATTTTCAAAAAGGGCCTGTTCACATATGATCCCTTTCTGGAAAATTACCCGCAATTCTGTATGTTTTCAAAGGTCTGTATGTGTGAAAGGGGATACTGACTCTATTATGCTTGCCTTGTTTACTATTGGTAACTAGGCTACCAATACTACAGTTGGCCTCTTTAAGAACTTGATGGAAGCACATCTAATTCACATTTGGGCTTTTTTTGCTAACTTTGTAAAGACTTGCTTCACGTTAGGATGGAAATCCAGCTAATGACACTAAACGCACATATCTTGGTGATTGGCTAGAAAGATGTTGTGGTGCTCAGTCTGATGGCTTAAATTTTCATAATTTACAAAGCTGGTAAAAATTATTCAAACATTATCTTCTTCCGTGCACACAGAACAGACTGCTAGCAATTATTAGCACAATCATTTATAAACAGTGTTTCTTAGAGATCACTCGCTGCACCTTTCAGTGTATTAAAATACAGGGTGTTCTAACAAAAGCAGCAATTATGAGGGATTTAGAATCATTTCTATTTTTGATTGAGTGGCTTATCTGACTCAGTGTTGGCAAAACAACATGAAAAGCAAGACTATAACAGTATTACAGAATCTATTGTATATGTCTTCACTGGCTTTCACAGAGTGACAAATAAGTAAAGTTATCTGAGATGAGAACATGATGAATTTTGTTGCATTAGTAGTTTTATTCCACATCTTTAATGGACTGAATTACCACATAAAGTGTACAGACAAAAATCCATTATTTTAAAAAGTACAATAATCAATAGTGTCTGGATGCAGACTTGGATTTGCAAGCTGAGACTGCGTATTTCAGATATGCAATGTCAGACACAATGCACTCAATGGAGCTAGTGACATCACTGTGAGGGCGGGGTAGGGTTAGGAGCGGGTAGTATTTATGATACATGCATTTCAAATACATATTTTAAATACAAAATAGTCATTTGTATTTGATAGGGTTGATGAAAATCACTTAATACTTTGTACCAAAATACTTCAGTGTCTTGTATTTTTGTAGTTTTAAAAGTCTTTGCAATAAGTCTACAGTACATGATGACGTCTTCAGAAACGAGCCCTCTGATTAGTGCTTTCTCAGTTATTTGCCCAAGCTTGAGATCAGAACAGAAAACTGTTTTATTTTTAAGTTGATCAATGATTGGAGTATGGATGAAAATTCTGTTTAAAGAAAGTAACAGACAAATGGTGAAGGTATATTCAGGATCAGGTCAACAACCATTCAATGCTAATAGCATGAATATAATGGCTGTATAGTGTACAATTTAGCATCTTTGTTTGAGAAATGAGATGGAATAGAACATCAGTCCTGAAGAACAGGACGAGGAGCTTCATCAATGATCTCGGTCTCGGTGCTGCAGTTGGAAATGCTGAGGAACTTTAAAAATATAAAAACACTTAAATATGGTCTACTGGTGTTTTTTTTTTTTTTTTAGGAGAGTAATCTTCCAGTTAAAGAAGAACTGGATAGATTGTAACTTGTAACTCAAAGAGAAACACAAGTTACCTTGGATTACAAGTCCAACTCATTAACCATTAGGCAAGTGAACAAAGTGGCAGAGAAAAGTTGTTTCGATCAATCATTGAGTATTTTACTAAGTCAGCTTCATGGTGTAGGAATTGATCCAATAGGTCTATTGATAGAAGTAATTTGAAGTCATAAAATACAGTATTTTATTTTGATACATTTATGGTTGCTGTATTTAGTAGTTTATTTTGATACATTTAAATTTATATATTTTGTATTTTTTAATACATTTCTATGTATTTTTGCCCATTTCTGTGGGCGGGGTTAGGTGTGCACATGAAAAGCATTGCATGCATCTAACCTTGCAACTGCACCCAGTCTACATCCAGACCCCTCTCTAAATAATATTAATGTGTGCCAGTAATATCAAGGTGCTTGCTGCATACCAAGTTCAATTTTGAACTCGCTGTCTCTTCCCCTATATCTGCCCCATGCTTTCCTGTCTACACTCATTACTGTCCTGTCAAACTTAAAAGTATAAAACCCCTTATATATATATATAACAACAAGCAATCCCTCTGATGATAGACATGTGTACTGTATATACAGTTTCTAGCAAAATAGCCATATATTAGCATATTATTATATTATCCTATTATTATCAGCATTGTAAAGTGCACCTTACCTTAATAAAGCTCTCCAAGAGGTAGTTGGTGGTGATCCAGCCATAAGCTCCCTCCTCCATCCCTGTGAGTATTCTGGCTCCTCGGAAATCAAATGGGTAAGTTTGAATTGTTTTGGCGACCTCTGCAAGGATGCTGTCTGATTGAGTTTGGTTCTGTAAGCTGTCAAACCAATGATACAGGTTATCATTCATTTAAATTAACATCAAAGTAATCCATTACACTGATAATTTCTAAGAGTACAGCCAAATATTCCTCCATAATAATCAGCAAGATATTCAAGGGTATATTCACTTTAGAAGCCGCATGCCAGCAGTGGCACCGAGGTACACAGGTGTGGACTTCTGCTGTTCTGTTGGTATTGCTGCCTTAGCAATGTCCAAGCATTTCTTTAGACTTTCTCCCGCTCCTGCAGGGTTCTGGACATAGCTTGATATGCCATCACCTATTGAAGATAAAAACATACAGTTATTTTAACCTTGTGTAAAAAATTAATCTGCCTCGACCCAAATTTCATTCTAAATGGTGTGCTAATGCTCATTTCCCAAAAGTGGATTATGATAGAAAAGACAATTTGTTCTCTCTGTTTTATTTGAGATGATCACATCTTGAGAAAATGGTAGAATGGGGATAGGTGTGGGGTACAGAGAACCATCTCACATAATGCATTAACAAAAAGAGAACAGATGTGTCAACAGCCACTTCACTAACTTTAAATTGCAGTAAACTAAAACTATATAAAAGTTTTTAGTTTAAGAATGAGTTCATTCTGACTTGACTGAAACCAGGGAACTGCCATGTACCTCTAAGCTGAATAAACATCTTCATTGAGATCTTCTTTGTCCTCCTCATTTGTTACATAAAAGAGTCGATTTTGTATAAACTACTCACTATCTGCACATGGGAGGGAGGCCCATCCTTGAAATCTTTGTCCTGGGCTTCGTTTGTTTTGATTATGAAAATGCATAGCGACGTCACATAAACCTCTCAAAACACCCTAGCAACCTCATAGCAGCACTCTTGCTATAGCATTTTTGGTGGTTGCTAAACACATAGCAAAAATGTCTGCAGATTCTGTCTTGCCCTGCTAATAACCACCAGCAACACACAAAAAAACAACACAGAATACTTTTACTTTCACATATGAAGCATGTACTAAAGCTTAAGTAACTACACAAAGCTCCTCAAAATCATATTAGTGCCATTCCATCCACACAGAACGCCAAATGAACTGCATATATTTTATAATGTCAAGCCTTTGCTTCCAATGTCAAGCCTAAACCTGCTTCACACTAAGGATTATTTCCAATGTAAAACTACTTCTCAAGTCAACGTTAAAGTTTTTCCTTCAAACTTTTTAATGTAGTTGATTGAACTCTTAGAGTCTGACTAATAATTAAAAAATAAAATAATTGTAAAAAAACAATAAGTAAAATATTAATAATAAAAACTACATTTATTCTTGCTACTTTATTTATTAATATACAATTTTATAGTAAATTAAATGTACATTTTTTGGTAAAGTTGTTCTGATAATGTTGAAGTTGACTCACCATCCACATCGCAGCTCTGTTTCTGCGACACGATTCCAGTGTTGTTTTCTTTGTTTCCCTGCCACTGGTACAGGAAAAGGGCAGTGTGGCTGGAGCCGGCATCAAAAACAATCCCGAACTGAGGAAGTCAGACAAAGAGCTTCATAATGTGGAATGTTTATTGAGTATGATTACTTTCTTTAGAGAAATAGCACACACACATTGTGAGAGAGAACATTTGACACTAACTCTCACATTCTCACTATACTATAAATTCATCAAGTTTTCAAACAACTTTAAGCATAGCAGTTGTTGTTAAGCTAGTACAAGTAAGTGTTATTTTAGTACAGTTAAGATACTGTTGTAGTTTCTATTAATTTATGTTTTTATTTAATATTTTCTATTTAAAGTTTTAGCATTTTTGTGTTTGACATTTTATTAGTTTTTAAATTCTTTGCATTTTTCAATTCGTTTTTTGCCAGATTGATCACAGCAAATATGTTTCCTTGTCAGCTAGCTGGTTTTGTTTTAGCTCATCTACTATTCTATGACATTAAATGATCATGAATAACAATTTAATTACAATATAATTCATTTTCATAAGGCTTTCTCTATCTTTTTATTGGACTTTATGATAATGTTATCGCACATTTGTGTTCAGATACACAGCCGACTATAGGAACAGACATGTAGGGAAAGATAATCAGAACAACAGGCAACATGGGGAGAACAGGTACTTAAATACACAGACTAATCAAACTGACGGAGGCACACAGGATCAAACACGTGTGAGACAGGACGGGGAACAAAGGAGTACAAGAGAAGTCACACCTGAACCAAATCAACACTGGGGAGAAACTGGGTCACAAACTACAAGGGTGAAAAACATAAAAAGACATGGGACACAAAGGGAAACAGTCCTGATAATGCACCCCCTCTGAGGGCGGGTTCTGGAGGAAAGCCATGGTGGAAATCACAGAGGGCGAAACCAGGAGGGAACTGACAGAGTGCGTCCTCGCTGTAACCTGCAGCTTGATGACGTACTTGATTAGGTTTTATACATAATGGATGTGAGCGCGATCGGTTGTTTCTAAAAACAATAATTATTTATATTAATTATTAAAATACTCAACACATTGTGTACTATTGACGTCTACAACTACCCCAATCCTAAACACAACCCTTACAGTAATTAACGTCTACACCAGGGGTTCCTGAAGATCTGCTTTCCTACAGATTTCAACTCCAACACTGATCAAACACAACTAAACCAACTACGTTAGATCTAATGGAGCACTTGTTATCAAAATTGCAGCTGAACAATGCAGGAACAGACATCTCCAGGAACAGGAACACCCCATGCTCTATACTTAAACTCTACTGTCAAAGTAGCATGAGCATTACCATAGTGAGCGTACACAATGTACACTATGTATTGGACCTGATCAAGTTTGCCATTGTGCTACAAACTGCACAGGGTGGACCAGATGGAAAGAGAAGCCAGGGAGATGACTGGAGGAATTTGGAGGAGATGGAGCTGGAGGTAACCAGATCACAGCCATTAATATAACAGTGGGAGAAGCCATGGAGGAGGGCTGACGACTCCAAGGGGACTTCTGCTGGCGAAGTAAGTGGTGGAGGCTGACTGGTGAAATTGGGTCATGGTCAACTGAACTGGTACCCAGAGGATATTCAACAAGATAGGAGACTAGTGGGAAACCAGAAAGGATGAAGACTGGTGGGGAATCGGCATAATCCTTTGGGGCTACAGGATCTAGATCTGGGCCTAACCCAACAATGGCTGCAGAAAGTGGATTCTGGGTTTTACAGACCACCTGCATGTTAACCTGCCCCAGTTGTCCCAGTCAACTCGCCCTTCGCTGTGTTGCAGTGGGCAAGAGCTTTCCTTTGTAGCTTCAACTACTGGCTTCAGATTTCCACACAGTGCAGCAGGGAAATGATGCGCTGAGTGCTGGGTCTGGAGAGGCACTGGTGAGGCATGGATCCCTGTTCACCATTTGGGACCTTGCCAAATCTCCACTCCACAAAGACAGAATGGTGCACACAGTGTTCAGGATAATGTTTAAAATGCACAGAGTGTGTCATCTGGGTAGCTGGTGGAGTTACTGAACGACAGGACCTGTCTTTTATGATCCGTTAAACACAATTCCTCATTCAACAGGAGTAGGGCAAAACAAGACAAAGGAAGGGGTCAAATAATAACATAAACAAAAACTCTGGGAAAACACATGGAAATAAAGTGTGGTAAACAAATGTTACAAACTGTCAAGGTCCGGTCTTCTGTAACAGATCTATTGGAAAACGGAACAAGGAGCAGATGAAAAAGAAACTATTGACATATTTAATAGATAAGCACAGAGTACATACACATCCAACTAGACACAGTCGGACATTGTGCCTAGGAATAGACTAATCAGACTAGACGGATACAAGAATCCGGCTAAAACCTAATCAAGCGGAGACGGGCGCCGAGGATCAAACACAGGTGAGAGATGAAAAACACTAATATAGGCAGGAGGGTAACAAAGAAGTAAAAGACAAGATACACTTGAACCCAATGAACATAATCAACACTGTGGCGAAACAAACACAGAACACTAGGTGTGAAAAACACATGGGACACACAGGGAGAAGCAGAATCCTGACTGCTGTTTAATAGAGAAGATTTTTTTAAAACATATTTAAACATAACAGTTTTAATAACCAGTTTCTAATAACTAATTTCTATGTAACTCATAATAAATTTTCTTTATGCCATGATGTGTGTGTGTGTGTGTGTGTGTGTGTGTGTGTGTGTGTGTATATATATATATATATATATATGTGTGTGTGTGTGTGTGTGTGTGTATATATACATATATATATATATATATATATATATATATATATATATATATATATATATATATATATATATATATATATAAATTAAGGCAACAATTATTTTAAAGGTAATAAAATAATTTAAAGCATTTTAAAAGTAATGTATTTATCTTTTTAAATGTGCACTGTCATTTTAATAAGAGCAAGCTAACTTTTTTATTTAAAAACTTTTATTTATACTGCAGATCATATTTATCTCAGTCTTTGCTTGCTTAAGTGATGTTTGCCAAGTTTTGCAAGAAAACTCCACAAAAACATGTTGCTCTCCATGAACTATATGGGTAATTCTATTGCAGGTACATTTAGTGACAAAGGCCATCCTTTTTTTTTTAGCTTTTAAAAAATTGTTACATCTTACATTGTGACATTTTTGATTATTTATAAAATGTGTTCATCATTTTCAAAGATCATATTACCAAAAATCATAATTTTTTAATGTTCGAATGAGTCAGTGTATTTTTCCATCATTGTGCAAAAATATTTTATTTAGCTTTTCTTTAAACAAAAAAAAATCACTAATATTTTAATTTTAAATGTTTAAACTGTGAATTGTCAATACTATTACCACAATTACAAAAGGAAAACTGATTATTTCATTAATCACATATTGGACATTTTAAAAATATTTTAATTCTGATTTCATTAGTATCATGTGATCTTTGCAGTTATAGCAAGTAGAATGTTTGGCTACAAAGTTGTAAAACTAAATTGTTACTGTCAATTCAGTTCCTATTTAGTAACTACCACCATTGGGATTTCTAGCTATGATTTATTATTATTATTTCTAAACATTACTAAAATCATCCATGACAAACAATAAAAAAAACCTTTTACTCCCTAAAACATTTAATCATTTATGTTTAGCAAAAGCTGAATTATAAAAGATAAATTTGCTCTACAAGATACTGGAAATAATTGCTTTAAAAAAGTTGTATTCCTTAACTTTTTTTAAAATGTAAAATATACATGCAACAGAATCACCCATATTGCTTTTAATGCATATAATAATCTTTACAATAGCTGTGTTGTCACTATGCTGGAATTTACAACTTTGAGATGATACCTTCAAAAATATCAACATTCCATACCATTTTCTATATTTTGTGATTTTAAAAAATCTTAATGTTATTATTAATTATTATTTATTGCACAAGAACCAATATGGACATTTGTATTTTTTTATAACTAAAATAAACTAATTTTTGAATATCTTTGCATTTTAGCCTATACTTGTTAGTGGTAGATAATACATTACCCATCAACACTACCATATTAGCCTATCGAAAAACATTTTTTTTTTCTGAGTTTCATTCATTTTCTTGTCGGCTTAGTCCCTTTATTAATCCGGGGTCGCCACAGCACAATGAACCGCCAACTCATCCACCACGTTTTTACGCAGCGGATGCCCTTCCAGCCGCAACCCATCTCTGGGGGACATCCACACATACACTATGGACAATTCAGCCTACCCAATTCACCTGTACCGCATGTCTTTGGACTGTGGGGGAAACTGGAGCACCCGGAGGAAACCCACGCGAACGCAGGGAGAACATGCAAACTCCTCATGGAAATGTCAACTGAGCCGAGGAACCAGCGAAACTTCTTGCTGTAAGGCGACAGCACTACCTACTGCGCCACTGCTTTGCCCCCTTGAATTATTGATATGTATTCTATTCATTAATTTTTCCCTTATCAGTTAGGCCTAAATAGTCCAATAACAGAGCGAGGAGATCACCTATGATAATTAGAGAGATTTAAAGGGAAAAAGGACAACACCTCAATCGACAGCACTTTACACGGCTTTCGTATTTAATTCATCGAGTCAGTGATATTGAAATGAAGATAGTCACTAACCTCTCCAAATTGTTTATACAGATGAGGGACGCAGCAGCGCGCGTCAAGAGAAGAGCGCGCGTTTGGAGAGAGCAAAGCGAAAGCAACATTATGCGTGGATATGTGCCGAGAAATATTGATGTTTTAGACACACACTGCAGTAAAGTGCTTTGCACTCGTGTGTGAATTTTGTATGTTACACTTTGCATAAACTTTACAACTAAAACTGCCAGTGATTTGTCCGTTTCTGTGCGTCATTAACAGATATAACAGAAGTGAACTTAATATTTGCTCTTTCCGTGAGAAAAATGCTATAATGTTTAATCGGGTCCAATACATCTCCTGAATATCCCACTCAGTGCTGCTGAACTGTTTGTGTTCTTTAAGACTTCCTATTGTATGAATTACGACTGCATAAAATGATATTAAAGGGAAGTGCGATTTGGTAATGCGCGCTCAGACGCGTGATGCGCACAGAAACCTGCGCTCTGTCCTGAATAGTTTCTCTTTCATCTTTTGCAGCCTAAATTGTTTATAATTATTCAAACATAATACTTTAATCAAGATTGTAAAGGAGTTTGGCTTGCCAAAGCATGTTTTCTGAAGCTGCACGGCCACCTCTTATTCTGCTTTCTCAGTTATGAAACGCATCAGGAAAAAACCTACCTCGTGGAGCCGGGCTTGGTTTTGAAAGATACTAGTTTTCAGCTTAAAGTACAGTTTAAAGGCATAACTAGGTTTACTTGGTTTTCTTGGCATGTTTGGTTAAATAGGCAAGTCATTGGATAAGTGGTTTGTTCTGTAGCCATTAAAAATATATTTAAAATATATATTATAAGAGGGCTAATAATATTGACTAAAATAAAAATGCTCTCTTTCCAGCCAAACTAAAAGAAATAAAACTTTCTCCAGAATAAAAAATATAATAGGAAAAATTGTGAAAAATGCTCTATTAAACATCACTTTATCTGAAATATATTTTAAATGATTCAAATGCATTTATAATAAAATAAAATGTAAAATAATTTTAATATATTATCAACGTAAAGGGACTAAGCCGAAAAGAAAATGAATGAATAAATGAATATTATCAAAGTATATTATGCGACACTTATGCATATAAATCATGCAACACCATGGCTGTTTTGTTTTTGGTTATTATTTAATTATGCTTATATTGTCATTAGCTGCCATGCACATATTATAATAAAAACATTAACTAACGTTGACATCAGTTTAGGATGATCTACATTTAATAAACAGCAAGCAGTGCTAGTAACAAAAATTTACTTTGCACACAATTACCTTGTAAATGCCTACTTTAACAACAATGCCAATTTTCTTGACACACAACTGCTGTTAAAAAATCTTCACAAAACCACACTGTAAGTGACAGTTAAACTTAAACGTCTTCGCACCTGTGTTGAGTATGGCTGATCCAAAGTCTGCCGGTTTGCAAGAGCCAGAATCAAAGCGATGATGGTTGTCACAGCCACGGCTGCCATTGCAGCACCCAGCAAAATAGCCTTCATATGAACCATTTCTGCAGTCTGTCCAAAAACAAAACAGCAAATCTGCACTACATGTACTTAAAGATTGATCCACAGTTAATTTCATGACATGCAAAGTGATTATTTTATTATTTATCCCTATCTGTAACAAACGTAAGCAAAACACACAAAAACAGTACATTACGTTAATTTAAAGTTTAAAGACTGATAATCTGTCAGTTTTTATGTAATTCAGAAAGGGTTCCCAGATTTTATCAAATTATTCAACCTAATAGGTAGGCAATGTCTTCTTTTCTAAAGGTATACAGATGTAAACCTCTGACAAATGCAATTCTTGTTTGTTATTTACTTAGTTTTAAGTAGTTAATCAGGATTCAACTGTTTGTTTTGGGGTTTAACAAAACAAGGCTTAAAATGATAATGAAAAGGGTTTATTTGATTCAACTCAAAATGTAGGCAGTAAGATTTATTTTAGTATTTAGTGATTAATATTTCCTATTCTATTTCCTATCCTAGCTATTATTGACACAATTTCAGTAATCCTATAACTTGACTGTGTCTAAGCTTAGAGTTGGTAAAATTACCCAAAAGGAAATCCATCAAAAAATGCTCGTATCTCCCATATAATATTATATACTCATGTCCAAAACAAAACAAAGTGAAATAGCACTCAAATCCACGTTCAGACACGTTCATTCGTCATTGCTTTGTTTATAAATCTAAGTTTACAAGTTTAACATAATCAATGTTTAACCAACATCTACCCTTGATGTTTGTTGTTCAAACCAGATTTCACACCTTGAAACAAAAGTGTCTTACCTTTTTTCCTTTCTTTATGAACAAAGTATATCCCGTATATTGAAGCCAGGTATATGGGATGTTGATTCCTCCACACCTTTACTCCAGCCGGGCCTCTGGAAACTGAAGTTAAACTCCCACTTCCCCAGTATATCTTCAGCTCATTACACACACACACACACACATAACAGCACACTCACCAACTTTTCCTCTACACACACATACATACACACACACACCCTGCTTAACAACCTCAAAGCCTGACTGGCTCGAGTCCAGTTATATTACTGTCACAGGCTGAATAATTTCCAGCAGGTTTTACTTGAAGAATTTGACAGGATGTCCTCTGATATGTGGGAACTGAAAAACAGCCCTTATCTCAATCAAACTGAAACCATGCACTAACCTTCTCCACCAATAACAACTGTTACTTAATAACTAATCTCTCTGGGTATCTATTGTGTTAAAGTCCTTGGTTTAACATTGTAGCACAACACACATACAAACATGACTTTTACTGATAAATGCTCTCTTACTATTTGTAGCAAAAAGTATTGATAACATTTCTGGATGAAACTCTCTCAGAATGTGAACCCTTTATTAGCCTCTACGTATTTCATTTTGGAAGAAAGTTATGTGGATCGTATTTAATTAAAATGACTAAAAGTTAAGCAAACGCGATGTATCAAAACAAAAGTTAAGTCATGTTTATCTGATGTAAACATCATATTTTTAAAGCATTTATTTTATATTTATTCATTAAACTGTTTTGTCTTCACCTCAAAACTGTAAAAGTTTGTTTACTAAATTAAATTGCGCAAACCTGTTTCTTCAAAGGCAAGGTTCACCCAAAAACGAAAATTAACACAGATTTTTTCACCATGCTCCAAAAAGTTTTGAGTTTTTTTTCTGTTGAAGACAAAAAAGGATATTTTGAAGAATGCTGGAATGCAGCAGCCATTGACTTTCATTTTGTTGTTAATAGGTAACAGAACTCTTCAGACTATTTTCTTTTGCGTTCAACATATAACGGAAATTCAGAAAAGTTTTCAGAAAAAAAGTGTAAATAAATTGTGAGGAAATTTTCATTTTTGGGTGAACTATCCCTTTAATTCAATAAAGGACTATTAACCTTATTGCAAGTGTCATTTAAGACTTATTTAATTACATAATAAAATGATTACTTATAATGAGTCGCTTTTTTTTCATTTATTCAACTTTTGTTTAATCTGAAAAAGATTGAGATTAATAATCTCTTTTTACAGCAGTGTCCTGGCCAAAATGAGCAGCAAGAGAGACATAAGAACACATGTACTTAGACCATTTACGTTTAGTAAATAGAGCTCTACACTCATCAACCACTTTACTGTACCTTTAACTACAGTTGGACCCACTTTTGCCTTCAAAACTGTTTAATCCTTCGTGGCATAGATTAGACAAGGTACTGGAAATATTCCTCAGAGATTTTGGTCCATATTGACATGATAGCATCACACAGTTACTGTTTGTCTCCCATTCCACCACATCTCAAAGGTGCTCTATTGGATTGAAATCTGGTTACTGTGGAGGCCATTTGAAGACAGTGAACTCATTGTCATGTTCAAAAAATTAGTCTGAGATGATTTGTGCTTTATAACATGGTGCGTCATTCTTCTGGAAGTAGCCATCAGAAGATGAGTACACTGTGGTCATGTGGTCATAAAGAGATGGACATGATCAGCAACAATACTCGAATAATGGGACCAAACTGTGATAAGAAAATATCCCCCACACCATTGCACCACTACCATCAACATGAACCGCTAATACAAAGCAGGATGGATCCATGCTTTCTTGTTGTTGACACCAAATTCTGACCCTACCATCCGAATGTGGCAGCAGAAATCGAGACTCATCAGACCAGGCAACGTTTTTCCAATGTTCTATTGTCTAATTTTGGCGAGTCTGTGCAAATTGTAGCCTCAGTTTCCTGTTCTTAGCTGATAGGAGTGGCACCAGATGTGGTCTTCTGCTGCTGTAGCACACCCCTCCAGATTTGATGTGTTGTGCAAACAGAGATGCTCTTCTGCATACCTCAATTGTATGGGGGGTTATTTGAGTTACTGTTGCCTTTCTATCATCATTCTCCTCTGACCTCCGGCATCAACAAGGCATTTGCACCCTGAGAACTGCCACTCATTGGATAATTTCTCTTTTCGGACCATTTCTGTAAACCCTAGAGATGGTGGTACGTGAAAATCCCGGTAGATCAGCAGTTTCTAAAATACTCAGACAAGCCTGTCTGGCACCAACAACCATGCCAAGTCACTTAAATCACCTTACTTTCCCATTCTGATGCTCTGTGTGAATTGCAGCAGATTGTCTTGACAATGTCTACATGCCTAAATGCATTGAGTTGCTGCCATGTGATTGACCGATTAGAAATTTGCATTAACGAACAATCGAACAGGTGTACCTAATAAAGTGGCCGGTGAGTGTATATTTTTATTTACTAGCATTAACACTACTACAGTTTCTGGAGCCACATATCACTGTCTAAATGTTAATTACAATGTAGTTGTAATATTTAATAAACTTATTAGCAAAAAAGAAATGTCACTTTTAACTATTTATGAATAAGTATTAGTTAGCAATAGTAGCTTACTGTATGTACAGCGTATCTGGATACTTGTATATTGACATAAGTAAACATCTCCATGTCCCCATTTTCTCAAAAGGCTTTTAAATTATACAGAATTAGTTATTCATTCACACATGCATATATTAAAAGCAAAATGTATTAATATGTAACTTTTTCTAAAAGTTAAATCATTAAATGTTATCATTCTCTTCACTGATTCCAGTAAAAAAATAGCTGTTATCTGCTATTTTTAATGCTAAAGTCAAGTTTTAATTTAACATATTTAATATTAATGTACAGAAAAACTGTAATTCCATTGTAGGCATAACTCACTTCCAGCATAGACAGACGCTATGGAAGTGGCCGAGGTGTGACAAACACTCTCATTTGTCCTCTTGGCTCAATCGCCTCAGCATCTCGATTGAGGGATTTGCAGCTTACCATGTACTTCCACACAAAGAAGCCTAATTGCTCACAGTCACGCTCCATTTTAAATTAGCGAGCAAAATAGACACGCTTTGGTCAGGACGTATCATAAATCACCCCTTAAATCTGCTATGAATACGTTGTGCTTGTTCTGAATCACGCCATCACACCTGCTGCTCACTCCCTTATGTGTTCAGATGTGTATGTTCTGAACATTCCAGCCAGAAAACAATAGAGATATGCAATAGCAGTAAATGGCAGGTGCATAAATGTCTGTCAAATAATCCTGTAGGGACCGTGACATGCTTTTATTTTTTTAAACAGGTTTAAGATTCGTTGCTTGAGGCACTTGATGTTCAGTTCACTGTGAGAAGAAACACAGTGTTATTTTTAATGAAATCATCATTCAACATTTGAAGGTATTTGATTTCTGGTTGTACTACACTCGAAAAATGAATCACAATTGAGTTTATCATTAACTGTAAGCTTTTAATTTGATTTAATTTGTCAGTTTTTTAAATAATGTATGTCGTCAGATTCCTTACAATCAAACTAAATCTGTTAAAATTGAATACTATTAGATTTACTCAGTTAAAAAATATGAATATGGTAAAAATATTTGTAGCTGTAAAAAAACAGATCTAATTAGCTCAATATGAGATGAGATAAGGTTTACTTAATATTCTGGGTCAGTTGCAAATTAATGCAGCTCCTTGGATTTACTCCGGGGAAGCACATTGATTGGATGGGAGAATATTAGTACTTAATTGGTTATTATTACATAAATACATTAAATATTGTTACATAAATCCTGTTCTTACATGTTTCATATATGTTAAACTAACAAGTATCAATCACATAAAGTTTATTAGCTTAATTATCTTACAAGTATGTAATCCAGATGAATAGAAAATGTACATGCAATCACAATACATCCATCTTATTTGTCAGGCCTTAATATTTTTGAGTGTAGTAGAGCTAATAAAACAGTGTTTTCCAGAAAAAAAATAAAGGTGCTTAAACATCAAAAATCTAATCAGAATCAGGGAACAGGTATTATTGTAGCAGGAAGAAAGATTACGACCAAAAAAATGCAGATTACAGCAGTCACATATGAGTTTAAAGTGTAAATAGCCTTGCTTTGACTGCAGGCAGCTACAGGAAATGATAATTCTCTCACAGATCATTACTAGTCTCTCAAAAGACATCATTCGGCTCTGACAGGACTTCACCAGTCTCTTAAAAGGACTTTACAAATATCTCAAAGAACTTTGATAATTTCTTACAGGATATCACTGGTCTCTCACACGACTTTAGGCTCTCACAGGACATCATTAATCTCTCACAGGATTTTACTAGTCTCTTACAGGATTTTAAGCTTTCACATTTTACTAGTCTCTCATTGGACATCACCACACATCAATTAGATTTAGGTCAGGACTGTGGCCTGCCATTTCATTATTTCAGTGTTTTCAACTTCAAATTCCTGCTTTACCTGTTTGAATGTGAACATTATGTTTTCCACTGGACCAAAGTGAACTTTGAATCAGTTTTCAATCGACACATCATGCACCACGGAAAAGGCCACTCTAGGGTTTGACTCTTTCTGCTGATAGGAAGTTTGGACTACAGTGACATAGTGATATTGTAAGAATGCAATATTCTCAAAATCACAAATTTGGAATGACCAGCGACCATCTTTCAGTCAGAGAAAACTGACCCTGCCAGGTAAACAGGGTCAGATTATTAAAAAAAAAAAGATCATCAGATTCAGATTAACATCAATAACAGCGAGAAATCTGAAACTGCTGTCTAATTTTGATCATATCCTTTTTTAAATATCTCATTTCAGAAATGTATATACCCTGGATATCAGAATATATGTAAGTTATGAAATATTGCTCTTTTACTCCTGTTAAACTACATTTAAATATGACTAAGCATTGACCTTGATCTTTAGAAAATTGTTAGTTGTCTGATTTGCCTTGTAAATGACTTATTCTTACTTGCTATTTAACTAATATTTTAATTGGTCATATATAGTAATGTTACTGCCTAATAAAATACTCCTCCACCCAACATGACATATAATATACAGTGATTTTAAGCAAATAAAGAGCGTCATCAAAGTAAAGGTCATCATACTCCGTCTCGTCATTGTGTTGGTTAGTGACAGCTCAGTTATGTAACTTATATTCACTGGCTTTTATGTGACAAAAAATGGGAAGAAAGCAATGGCATACTTTTTTTTAGCTTTATGAACTCATGTCAATGCACAGTGAACCGTGAGAAGTTTAAAACAATTCCTTATGATGGGATATGATCATCTGTTCTGTGTTTGGAGAGAAATTAATGAAAGGTCAGAGAATATGGTTGTATGTTTACAAAGTATTAGATCATACCTTCTATTTATTTTCAGTCCTGTAAATTTAGTGAAGCTTTATTTGTATAGCACTTTCTGTTAGGATTAGGTACGATAAGGAAGAAGCTTTGTCCTGTAACAGGAACATATTTAAATATATTTCCATTTTCAACTGTAGCATAATGAAAGTTCAAAACTTAATTTCCTTTCATTTGTTTGAACACTTTTGGCTAATTATTTTCATCAGTTCATCAAACCAGGTTAGAAAGTACATAAAATGGCAAAAGATATGTATATATGAAGAAAAGAAGAAAAAAAAATATGTATAATTAAATTTTTACAATAACTGATTGCATGCACATTTATTACACTTATATTTGTAAATAATTCATGATTTAAAATGACCCTTTAAAATGTTTATTATTATATCTAATAATCTTTCTCTGCCTAAATACACTTTTTAAAATCTTTAAATATTTTAAGTCAGAATAATAATTTAAGTTATCTATTCATTCAGTAAGGTTGGTCTGGTATAAGATGAATACAAATCAAAAGCAAAAAATGCAATAATAGCAATTTTGCAAAGTAAGCCAACGTGTACATGTAATAAACCATGCTCTTTTATCGGGGACAGGTCATAAACGATTGAGAAACACCAAGATTTTCCTTTGCTACCCCATTACTCACCTTTATCAGCTGTTTTTCAGATTCAACATGTACAACTTGCCCTCACAGTAAACCATTAAACCAATAAAAATATATTTTTAATGAGCTGGAATTTGATAGACCCGTAGATATAAGTGATTTATTGTAGGACTAATTGTGACTGACGGTAAATTAACTATATGCTAAATAATTATAAAATTATGTAGGTCAAAAAGTTTCATTTTGTGTAATATACATTCTTTGCGACATCATACAAATGCACAATCAGGGCTAATGAACGCACAATAAATTGTTATATTGTTTACTTGTTTGAACACCTTTATTATATAACTGGCATTTGGTTACAATTCTATGCGTTAAAAAGGGCATGATGTGGATATTGTGTAAACTGTAATATTTACCCTTTCGATTGTGTGTATTTTTTGTAATATGAACCACACCTGCTCTGTCAATAGGCGATGGCATTGGACAGACAAATCTTTCATAGTATCTTTACAAAAGAAAACAGCTGACTTCACTCGTACATTCATCGGCTGATTTGTGTTTATGAATCTCAACCATAGCGACATTCACATTGAAAACATACATATAACCCTTGATTGAAATGTACTAAACAACAAACAATACAAACCTCTCAAACAATACTTCAAACTAGAGTTTCTTTTCTGATAAATATATAGGACAGGTGTTTAAGGTTTGCATTATTAAACAGAAAGAAACACAAAAAATGTGTGCTTCCTAAATCTTGTGTCAGTTTGCTTTCATTACGTTCACTTTCCAACCAAAATAAAATAAAACTAGATTTTAGTTTACAGTAGTAATTTAATTGAGATAGATTTTATCGTATTATTCAAGTTCAAGAGGAATTAACTGTTTGAAACCAGCATACTAATAAAATACACTAAAATAATAATATTTAAGGATGCTCCAATCGGTATCGGCCAGTAATCACATTTAATGACTCGATCGGTACTCACTGATCAGGGGTGCATTTCCGAAATCCATCGTTAGTCAACTAAGGCCACAAGTTATGTCGTTGCAAACATAGTTTGTTGATTTGGTGTTTCTCAAATCCGGTGTTCCAACAAACATTCGCAAACTGCGTCGCAAACTTCTAAGCTTGCAACTACACCTCTGGAGCTGTAGTTAGAAAGATAGTTCCTGGCTGTGTTCTATTCCCACTTATTCCCCCTATGCCCTATCCGTTTAGAACATTCTAACATTTAAACTTGGAATGATTTTTTAAATAAAGCATTAAAGTCATCTCTCTTAGATGTAATTTGCTTTCAAAGCATTTTACAGTTCAATTTTAGTGATCTTCATGTTTACAATTGCGCTCCTTTGGAAAACATTGATGCCATTTGGAACACAGTCCTAGCTCATGGCTCATTTTAAATAATGACCTATAATTTAAAAGCAGAATTTTATTTTACGTCTCCAAACCTTGTGAAAAAAAAGAAAAAAAAAGAAAGCATATGTTAATGCTTTTAATTATTTATTAAGTAGCCTATCTGTAGCCTACTGTATATAACATGGGTCTGTTGGTGAGAACATTTATGCAGTGGTTTGCATGTGTCAAATTGTAAAAGTTGACCATTCAAAAAATTGAAATGAAATAAACAATATCCTATTTTAATAATAATAATGATAATAATAATAATAATAATAATAATAATAATAATAATAATAGACGTCATCATTAATATTATTAATATTGTTATTAAAGTATGATTTTTTTCATTTTCTAATAAATAATTAATATTAAATTTAATAAATAATAAATAGCTTATGGCGATGCAGTGGCGCAGAAGGTAGTGCTGTCGCCTCACAGCAAGAAGGTCGCTGGTTCGAGCCTCGGCTCTTTTGGCATTTCTGTGAGGACATGCGGTACATGTGAATTGAATAGGCTAAATTGTCCGTAGTGTATGTGTGTGTGAATGAGGGCATCTGCTACGTAAAAACGTGCTGGATAAGTTGGCGGTTCATTCCACTGTGGCGACCCCGGATTAATAAAGGGACTAAGCCGAAAAGAAAATTAATGAATGAATAAATAGCTTATATAAGTTATTAGGTTATTTATTAAATAACTTAATAAATAGCCTCATTATTTATTTATATATGATATTTGAACACATGTTAGCTTTTGTAAGTGCTTTTATGTTTTAGAATAGAATATATAACATTTTCAATAATATTTGTAAAGGAAATACAGGCTCAATATGTGCCATTTACATACATTTCAATTAATATGGAAAACCAGTGCATGTTTTTACTCAAACTAAGATTGGATTTTTTTTTAAATGCATGTGCGTGTAAAACAATAGAATTTGCACTAAGAAATTATGGGGTTCTTCTCTGAAGAAGTTGTTACTCCACCCTGTTTAGAGCATCATTATGGGCATTTTACGTTATAACTTACATGGTTTAAACAATAGATCTGCAACAAAGAAACACGTCACTACATCGTTCTTTTGCCAAACGTTGCATCGTACTATGATAGTTCAGCTGCGAGTTTGGAAACGCATCCCTGACCGATCTCATGAACCAATTGCAAGTGTTTGTCTATGAGTTTACAATTAGGCACATACACATAAACAAACATCCTGGGTTATACATGCAGCAGCTACAACACGTGAGGAGATGAATGATGTATGGGGGCATGAGCGATCAGTGTGCTCGCACCACAGCAGCTAAAATACATACAGATGTGGTGCAACCTACAGTTTATTAGCGCGACTCACACAAGTGATGGTCTCTTCGTTGCAACCAGTGTTTGGAGCTGCTGTGACGTGAACAAAATGATCGTCTATCTAGTGCAGCGGTGGGCAAACTCGGTCCTGGAGGGACAGTTTAGCTCTAACACTAATCAAACACACCTGAACATGCTAATCAGTGGCTGCGTCCGAAACAGCATACTTCCATTCTATATAGTAAGCTAAAATCAGTATGCGAGCCAAGTAGTATGTCCGAATTCATAGAATTCGAAAAACAGTATGCGAGAAGTACCCGGATGACTTACTACTTCCGGCGAGATTCTAGAGTGTGCATCCCATGCATGCTGCGCTATCCCATGATGCCCCGCGAGCGAATTCATGAATGGGAGTAAAGCGACGCAATTGACGCAGGTAGGTCACGTGACCATGACAAAATGGCGGATGTAGTACGTCCGAATTCCATTCATACTTTTCACATTCATACTGTATAGAACGTACTTTTCTAACGGCCGAGTAGTACGGTTAAATTCAATGCAGTACCTACTGAGTAGTAGGCGGTTTCGGACGCAGCCACTGTCTTCAAGATCACTAGAAATCTATAAGCAGGTGTGTTTGATTAGAGTTGGAGCTAAACTGTGCAGGACACCGGCCCTACAGGACCGAGATTGCCCACGCCTGATCTAGTGTCTCATTCATCTGTATGACCTCTGTCAAAAGCTCTTTAAGTCTCCCGCATATTCATACTGGCTCTGTGAGGACTGCGAATAAGTTAAAATACCTGATGAGAGTGAAAATGTGTTTTATGCATTATAAAGCTTGAAGCATCAGAATCGGTTCTCCGTATCGGCCATTCACTATGACTTCACTATGGCTGCAAAAATACTGATCAGAGCATCTCTAATAACAATTTTAAATAAACCACCTAATATGCCTAAAACGTACCAACGTTTGTGTTGTTTTCCCAACAAAAACAAAAGTTAAATGAAGAATATGGGGTAAACATCAATTAAGCACTCAAAATTTTAACGTCCATTTTGCTGCACGTTAAAATGCAGATTTCTTGCAACAAATATTGCAGTATTTCTTTTAGATTGAAAAAAATGGAACTAACCATAACTGTAACTTGTAATTAAAGTTTAGTGTAAAACTTTATGTTTCGTAATACACAATTGCATGCAAATGTCAACCTTGTCATAAAAAAAAACATTTTCTGCAAATTAGCTAAATTGTTTCTGCGTGGTTTTTTTTTTTTTTTGTAGGCTTGTATTTTAGAGTGCTTTAAAAATACAAAAAATGTCTTTGTCAATGTTTTCAAACAATTATATTTGATTTACAAAAGTCACACAAGTGGCAGTTTCATATTTAGCACATCCATAACGGTGAAAACTTTTTTCTTATAAATGCGAAAATGTCAAATAAAACAAAATCAATCATTTTTGTTCTGAACAGCCGAATCTTCTCCTGTTGATTAGCATGGTTTATTTTGGGTTGTGCAGTTTCATTCACAGAATGTTACAAAGTATGTTGTAGACTGTAAACTAGCTATATAACTTTTTTCATCACATCCATAACGCATGTTTATTTTCTTCGTTTAAAATATAAAAATGCTCCTATAACTCTGTGATTAGTTGTTTTACAAAATAAACAGATGTTTCAATATAATGTTATATACTTTCTCTGTGAATTTTAGTTAAGAGATTTGACTGCAAACGTCACATCCATAACGCTGGAATTGCTCACTAGATTTTTTAATAGTTGCCAAAGCAAACTACTTATTAAATCTAACGTTAGACACAAGTTACTGGTGATGACTTTAATGTCCAACTCAACTTCGAGTTACACTCATTCTTTGCAGCTTTTTATGAAACTACGTAACAACACAAATATATTGATGTTGGAATTTTAATGTGGCGTATACAATAAAATATTTATAATTTAACGAGGTGTTTACACATTGCTAGAAAACTACTAGCATGTGGTATTTCCTCCGTTTGCTCTGCACTACTGTATTTTAAGACAGTTATAACAGGAAGAAGATAGTGTAATGCATAATGGGAGATTAATTAAAAGTTTGCGAGTGAATATATTTGTACAATGTCTTTAAGCTTCATACCTTGGCACGTTGTTTTATCATGAGGCGCTGCAGACCCTGGTCCAGTAGAGGACGCTGAAGCGACCGTGGTGCTGTAACATCAGCAGAAGAAGAAAATCACCCGGAATTTCAACACAACAACATGTGAAATCGCTGCTTCCCTGTCTGAAGTCATTTCGGTCACATTTTATTTTTATTCCACTTATGCTTGTCCAATTCGCTTCTGATGAAGATGGCCACGCAGGCCGTAACGTTACGTCTTTTTCGCAAAATGGACGGTCTGTTTGCGGTGTACAAACCACAGGGAGTTCATTGGAAACTTGTTCGTGACACCATAGAAAGCAATTTTCTCAAAGGTAGTGTTTGCGTCATGTGTACAGTAAATTATTGTAGATAACGACTGTTTGTAGCTGTGGTAAATTATGGAGGAATGTGATTATGATTAATGATTAATCTGTATTTGAAGCGCTGAACTCCAGTCCTCCAGCAGCTCCTCGGCGTGAAGTGCAGTTTCAGCTTCTGTCCAGTGGAGAAAACAGCACCTCCAAAGAGCTCATTTTATCTCCATCTATGGTTCCTTCTCTGGCAGATCATCCTTTAGGTTAGTGGAGAACACTTACAAGAACATGTCCAGATCACATTTCACCTCGAAATCAGTCAGTCCAGCAAACAAACAAACAAAAAAAATAGGAAGTAGGAGTCATTGCCTATTTTTGACTTATCTAAATTAGTGAATTTTTAATACTATAACAATAGGAATATTAATCATATTATATTTACATTTTTAATTGGGATTCACACTAATATCAGTGATGAAGTGAAGAAATTGTTAATTCATGTCACAAATATATTGTACATCCACTGCAAGACTTGTCTTTCTTATTGATATGCTTATTAAAAGTGTCAAATATCTTCAAATGTATTTCTTTTAAAATATACATGTAATAGTAAGGAATTTTATATTTGTTTTCATTTATAATATTATTATTTAGAAAACAAATTTTATGTAATTGATTGAATTAATGCTACAAAATTGATTAGTAGGAGATATAGAGTCCCTAAGTGTAGATATAAAAAAATCCTTTGTACCTGTTTCAGTTGGTTTATTTAACAAAAGTTTATCTTAATTAGGGTTGGGCCGATAGACGATGCCGTCGTCCATCACCGATGGCCAATAGACAACACGATGCTGAGCCGGCATCGCAATCCATCGCCCCACCCCCGTCGCAAATCCACTTGCGAAAAATACACACTCAGGCCCTGTTTACACTAATACGTCTTAGTTTTAAAATGGCATTTTAGAACTAAAATGATCCACGTCCACAACATTTTACCTACCATTTCTGAACAGCCCTCCGTCCGCCGAAAACGCACATCACGTAACCACACACACACAGACACAGCCACATACATCCACATGCTGTGATGCGCTCCTCTGAACTCCAGGCAGAGAGCAGTGTACGTCGGAGAGTTTATGAAGGATGTACCGCAGGATTGCGTCTCACTATAGTTGTTAAACCTGATTTTCAGACGTCCCAAGTCACCCGGAAGTTCCGGAAGTCTTTATGCATTTGCGGGACTCATAATGCCCGCAAACGAGTGATAGTCTCCCGGAAACCGCGTGTCTCCCTCCCGGTCCTCAAATAAGTTGCACACCCTTCTCACTCCCTACTGCCCGGATCCCTCCTCATACCCAATCTAGATTTAGATTTTTGATCCATTGAACCCTTCTGAATTACGCATGTCTGTGAGTTAGCCATGCACTGTTAACTTCCGAATAAAAACTCTGTTTATCGTCTTTTGCAGTGACAGGTCCTCAGTTTCACAAGGTTCATGTTGGAGTTGGTCATCGATTGGATGCCTTTTCTTCTGGAGTGTTAGGTGACCAAACAATTCAAACCCTAAATTATGAAGTGTTTAAATATGTAATGTTCTCGATGCTCAGTTCTCTGATTTCTTTGTCTCAGTATTAGGTGTTGGGAAAGGAAATAGTGTCCTGGAGAATCTGTGCAAATCACATGTAACCAGGGTAAAGTTTTTTTTTTTAATGCTATTCTGTTGGATGCATTCATTGCTTATTTTTATATTTGTCCTAAATTGATATACTAGTCAACACTTGAATTGGTTCATCACCTTTAATCAAGATGTCCTAAAAATATTGAACAGCACCCATTCTTGTTTTAGGACAATTTTGGAAAAAAAAAATTTGATCCACTTCATATGTTGACTACTGTATATTTAACTAATAGATTTTTATTTTATACTATCTGATTTTTAACTTAACCCTGTAGATGTTTACTATACATACATTTATGGCAATAATTTTATAATAACTGTTGTGTTTATTTTATATATGAAGGACTATACGATTGAGGGCGAGTTTGGAAAAGCCACCGATAATTTCAGTCACACTGGTCGGGTCATTGAGAAAACTACATATGGTAATATGTTTATTACACTATCAAAATTATTAACCTTAATATCAAGAAACTGCAGTGCTTACCACACATAGACTTTACTTGGACGGGCTGCCCAGGTATATTTAGTGACACCTTTTTTTTTTACTATTATTATCATCCTTTTAAACTTTTTTTGTATCTGCCCAATATAAACAAACATCTGTGAGCGATTAAGTAGTGGATATTCTTCGATCCTTTACCCATTTCGTACTGCTCGTTCTGTGTGCACGAGAACTGTCAAAACTCCCACAGACAGTCTCACATGTTCTGCAGACCCACAGAGACCCACACCTTTTTGCCTTCGGGTGGAGTTTTTAAATCCTCTAAAATGTCCGGGATTTGGTTTTGGTTTTGTTTTTTAAGCTGTCATTAATTTTATGTGCACAGCTGCTAGAGCAAGAAAAATATTAAATAATTAATTATTAAATCTAAACAACACAAAAAAAACTTGACTAAATACTCTGCGAGGACGACATTACATCCAAATTGGCTGCAGAACATTTGTATACTATTGTAAATGGGTAATAAACTTGTTTGTCTTATTTGAATAATCTACACGTTTCATTCTTGTAATTATAATATTTTAAAGATATTGTCTTGTTTATTCTTTTTTTCTGTCATTTATTTCTCATTTGCTGTATATATAATTAATTTGATGATGTCAATATATTACATTTTTTTACATATCTAAAATGCTTTGGTAATACTGCACAAAATGTCATGTCAATAAACCAACCTGAACTTGAATGAGAAATAGAGAGAAGCAGAGTTTACCTGTCAGTGGGTGCACATGGATAGCATAAAATAATTTTTTAATATTTATTTTTTATTTTATTTTACTTTAACCCATTAAAAAGAAAAAGTTTAAAACGGATATTAATAAAAATAGTGTTAAAATCTAATTGTGTGTTGTTTGTTGCATATAGTTAACTTTTTATGTGGTGTGGGTAAAAGGTGTGTTTTAGTCCGGCTACCACCGCAAGTATATTTCAAACATGTGGGCAGTACTGAACCGCTTTACAAATTCCATTATGTATGAAATAGGGCTGTGTGATTAATTGAAATTGAATCGTGATTTGAAACGTTGCGATTAGCTAATTGCAAGAGTCTGCGATATGAAATATATATATATAGATTGTATTATTTCCCCCAGTCAAGCAAATTTTGTGTGACAGACTTAATAGCAAATTGAGTGAACTCACTTTTGTTCTGCCCAATCAGAATTGCACAACCGAGCCATGCGAAACACCCACAATAAATCAAATAAACAGGAAAGCGCGGACAAGTGGGATGATGATGTCTGCCGCTTCAGTAGCATTAATAGACTAATTCATATCAAAGAATAAAGGCACGTTGGTAATATGGGAATATTTTGGTTCAAAGTCACAGACACCGAACAAAAACAGATCATTTGTAAGAGCTGTCGCTGAAATGTTGCCGCAGCATGAGGAAATGCAACAACCAGCACCTTAAAAAGCTTCACAGGTGAAGAGCATCTTGCTATAAAGTCAACTAAATGTATTGCCAGTGACACTCAATCTAGTAGCTAGCAACAGCTAAGTACAATTTCAGAGTTGTTAGCAGCTGTTACACCATATAAAAAACATCACAAAGGCACTAGGAGATAACTTACAGCAAAACTTACAACTGTTTGCTCTAGAGAAAATTTTGTTCAATTTCTGAATATTTGTAAACATTCATTCATTTTCTTTTCATCTTAGTCCGTTTATTAATCCGGAGTCACCACAGCAGAATGAACTGCCAACTTATACAGCCAATGTTTTACGCAGCTGATGTCCTTCCGCTGCAATGTTGAATTAGTTTGTGTCTACATTGCTTTTTTCAGACCATATTACCCATGATAAGCTGGAAAGAGTTCTTGCCATGTTACAGGGATCCAATCAGAAAGCCTTGATCACGTGAGACACTTTAAAAATATTAGCCTACATTTCCACATTGCTTAATTCATTCTATATTTCTGAGAATCATATTATATCTATATTCAGATATTCTCAAGTGGACCTGCAAACTCAGGAGGCTTATGAGCTTGCAGCGAGAGGTTTATTGTATCCTGATGGTAAAAGCCCACCTATTTTGACTGGCCTGCGATGCATAAAATTTAATCCACCTCATTTTACTTTGGGTTAGTACACTGAATGATGAATTTACATAAATGTGACTTTAAATCAGCTATATTTGTTGAGCCAAAAACCAATGTTCTTTAAAATCTGCTAATTTTCAGAGGTCCGGTGTGTTAATGAGACTCAGAAGTATCTGCGTAAATTGATTCACGAGGTTGGACTGGAGTTGCGGGCCTCTGCGGTCTGTACTAAAGTGCGAAGAACACGAGATGGACCCTTCAAGGTAGAGAACGCACTCACTCGACAACACTGGACTGCAGACAGTGTCTTACAAGCTATTAATCACTTTCGCAAGACTGCCCGCAAAATCAGGAAATCTGGGATGTACATGCAGAGCAATGTCCGGATGACCTTAGACGCAGATACCAGAGAGCAAACTCAGTCTGAACATATGAGTGGAGTGCAGGATGTACTGTCTGACATGATTCTGGAGAGAGAGACACCTGGAGAACCGAATGAGGGGAGAACAAAAAATTAAATCAACTGGGAATGATTTGAGTTCTGAGACATATTTACTTGTTCACTATAATTTATGTATTTGTTATGTTTTCATTATTGTGTGTCATTAAATGTGTATTTTAGCAACATTCTGGTTGTCGTTATTCTGAAGTTTAATCTATTTTTTTATTCATAGATAGTTTTCTCATGTTTACGTACAGGGTATTCGCAGGGTCTTAAAGTCTTACAATTCGAAATCCAAATTTTAGGCCTTATTCATTCATTCAATTTCTTTTCGGCTTAGTCCCTTTATTAATCTGGGGTCGCCACAGTGGAATGAACCGCCAACTTATCCAGCACATGTTTTTTTATGCAGTGGATGCCCTTCAGTGCAACCCATCACCGGTAAACACCCATACACACTCATTCACACACATACACTATGGACAATTTTTTTTTATCCAATTCACTTATTGTGCATGTTTTTGGACTGTGGGGGAAACCCACACGAACACGGGGAGAACATGCAAACTCCAGAGGAAAGCCAACTGACCCGGCCAAGGCTCGAACCAGCAACCTTCTTGCTGAGAGGCTGCGCCACCTAATTTTAGCCCTTAAAAGTCTTAAATTCACCAAAATATTGTGTTGTAGGTATTAAATCATTTTAAATCGGTCTTAAATTTCCTATGTCTAAAGCTACCCAATTGGACCAACACCCATCCAATTACTAAGTTTATTTATTAACTCTGTTTAGATTTCTATTCATATATATATGGTTTAATTATCTTCCTTACAATAACAGTTGTTTTTATGATTTTTTTAATGTATTAACTGGGCCATTTGAAAAAATCCTTAGCGTTTAGCCTTGTTTAAGCCTAAAATTTCATCCATAATCATTTTAAAAAGGCCTTTAAAAGTGTTAAATTTGACGATGAAACCTGTAGAAACCCTGTACATATCCCTGAATAGCCAAAAAGTAAATAATTGAAAAATGTAAGCGTTTACACACAGACACGTATAAATATATATATATATATATATATATATATATATATATATATATATATATATATATATATATATATATATATATATATATAAAAATATAATCAACTGTTCATCAGAAAAGTAATTCAGCTCCTGCACAATTTTAGCTTTTCTAACTGCTCATTTAAACCCTTTCCCTAAGTGACAGTAATTTTAAGCTTAATTTTTCAGACTGAAAAGGACAATTAAAGAACTATTACAAAACAGACCCTTCGTTGATTTTCAAAAGATGCATTTAAAGCCAGGGAGATGTGAACATTGTAATGGATGATGATGATGTGTTATTGTTCTTAGTGAAAAGATCAGTGTTATGAGAAATCATATAGAAATATAGATACAATATAGAACAATGGACGGGTTTAATTCTTAGAATAAACAATTGGGAAAAAAAATAAACAACTGGAAAAAGCATTAACAGTTGTGAATATTGAAGGGTGTGTAGACTTTTGAATCTCCTTTTATTTTTATGTATATATTTAATTTAATTTTTACTTACTTTGTGGACTGAGTAAAATAACATATTTAGAACATTGTTAAACACTAAAATAGGAATTAAAATAAGTTTTAATTAAAATAGCAATTAAAATATGTTACAATTAATAGCACTTTGCCTATTCTGTATTAGGTATATAAAGTAATAAACTATAGACAGAGTAATTGATTGTTAGATTTATATTTTTAATCATTATAGTTTAATAGGAACCGGGAAACAAACCTTTCAACATTTATTTTAACACCATAAAAAATAGATCGTTCAAGCTATATTAAATGAGGAACCTTTGATTGCATGATGAAATCCTGTACGGACATATGTACTGTTGAACTCTTCAGTTCAGTCAGATAAGTAGAGAGGCTGTTACCGCATAGAGCGAGCTGTCAAAATGGACGAGACTTCGGTGGCCCAGAAGAAGCTCAGCGGTAGAGAGCGAATCACGTTACGTGGTATGTGTTACTTTTCTCAACGTTGTTAAGAACGACCCAATCACAGTCAAGCTGATTTACTGGCGTTAACCAGTCATTAGATTGATGGCGTGAACGTGTATCTTATATTGAAATCAAACCCTTTTTTTTGGTCTAACAATCCCTAACTCCACAAAAAAAAAAAAACATATTGAGATTTTAAAGTAGACCAATATTGAATATCATAATATTGTGAGCCACCAAGCGCCTCCTAGAGACAAGCGACTGTTAATCTTCAAGTTAGCAGTCTGTTTACCTTCGGTCTCCCCGGTGTTTGTTTTTTAAGGCTCCGCGTGTCCTCTGCAGCAGGTCATGTATGCCTCTCCTTCTATAAAAGTGTGATATTTTGCTGTGTTTGGTGATGCGGGTGCCGGTGCGGTGGGTGCTGTGGGATGTGAAGGACACCTTGCTGAAGGTGCGGCGCTCGGTTGGAGAGCAGTACTGCAGAGAAGCTCAGCAAGCAGGACTCCAGCTGTCCCCTGCTCAGGTGGAAACTGCCTTCAGACAGGCCTACAAGCAAAAATCACAGCTATTGCCGAACTATGGCCGAGCTCAGGGCATGGACAGCCAGGTCTGGTGGACTGGTCTAGTGAGGGACACTTTTGGCCAGTGTGGGGTCCATGATCCTGCTTTGCTGGACAAACTAGCCAACAATCTCTATCACAACTTTTGTGGACCAGAAAACTGGGAGGTATGGCTATTTTTCTTTTCTAACTAGCATTATTAATTATTTTCACTTTATTTTTTAAAGGGGTTGTTCACCCAAAGTTTAAAATGTATTCACTCTTGAGTAGTTATATTCATTTATGACTTTCTTTTTTTGTTAAACACAGCAGAAGGTAATTTGAAAAAGCTAAAAAAAAAAAAAAAAAACTGTAACCACTGACTTTGATAGTAAAAAACAAACAAATGGTTAAAGGTTTTCAGCTTTTTTCGATATACATATTATTTTGTGTTAAATAGAAAAAAAACTCCAACTGGTTTGGAACAAGTGAAGATGACAATTTAAATTTTTGGGATGAACTATCGCTTTATCGAATAAGACAATAATATGATTTAGGTGTTTAGAGGAGTTGCTTTTTAGATGTTCCTTTCATTATACTGTTTTACATGTTATAGCACATTATTTGATTAACGTAATCGTGTCACCTCGCTATCCACGTTTTCCCTGGAGTTTTATGTAATTTCTGGTGATTCATTCCTATTTTGTTGACTTAACTGCAGTTTGGCACTTTCACTTTCATTCAGTTACATTTCATGCATGCCCCCCATGTCAAACAAGATATTGGATGTGATGAACTGCAGATAGAGTCTTGTTTTTTTTATGGAATTTTTGATACTGCACACCGTATGAGAGAGAAAAAAAAATCCTCCTTATTTCTGGGTAACTTAGATGCACTTGGTAGGTGCAGAGAATAGTGTCCAACAGCCGTGTGTGTATAGACGATCCTGTCACAAAATATGGCAAAAATCCTACATGACAATAATAGTTTGATTAAGGTGTTTACATTCAGAAAGCAGCATTTACAGTGGATCTTTCAGCGCTTAATGTTGTAGTGATATTAACGTACTGTAAACTTAGTAACCAAATCATTTTGACTAAGGAATGTAAACTGAAAGAATACTGCCGACGATACTAGCTAACTTTGCCTTTGACAGAGAACACTGATCACACACTTACCAAATCTGTAGAGACAGGACAATCAACACGAACTAGAACTACATCTTTTTTAAAAGAAGAGTGGCAAATCCAGATTTCACCATTCCCCGATACAAAAAGCTCTTGGGTAAAAAAAAAAGTTCTTTAACAACATATTTTTGTCGCGTGTTAGCAGACCACTGTGGTCCACACTTGACTCCAGCTGCACTCTCATTGCGGTGAAATGAAAACAAAACCTTCGTTACAGAACATTTATTAACGCAACACTGACAACCCATGTCTACAAACAATTCTTCTTCCACTTGTTTTAATTACGATTGGCAAAACAACATGACATCTCTCTGCCGTCTGAACATTGTAGCAACAGTCTTCGAAGCTGTATCATGCATATTAATGAAGTTGCACCTCATTCACAATAGAGCGCGCTAATTGGTTCGAACCAAGTCTTTCTCTTAAATTGATAAACTCAAAACATTGTACCCGCCAGTATAGACATCCAGTCTCCACGCTGGAATTTACACAATGATCTTATCGCCATGACGTAGCTTCAAAATTTATTTTCAAACCGGAAGAACGAATTTGCTCAAAATAACACAAAAAACTATTTTCCCTGTTTTTGTGAAATATATGTGTCCTACTAGTGTTTTGAGCAGTGTGGGACACATATATGACTGCCAATATCTTTAAAATTTTTGGGGTGTTTCGTGATACTTTAAAATAAGCATGACTGATGTTCTCTGCCTGGCAGGTGTTTTCAGATTCTAACAGCACCCTGAAGTCCTGCACCGCTTTGGGACTCAAGCAAGGTGTTGTTTCCAACTTCGACAGGCGTTTGGAAGGGATCCTGAGGGGATGCGGGCTTCTAACTCACTTCTTTTTTCTTGTGACCTCAGAAGACGCCAGGGTTGCTAAACCAGACCCTGCCATATTTAGCCAAGCACTGGAGCGGTGTGGAGTTCCTGCCTCCAGTGTAGTGCATGTTGGGGACCATTATGTGAAAGACTATCTGACCTCTCGCTCTTTGGGTATTCGAGGTTACCTTCTCAACAGAAAAGACGGTCAAAAGACGCACCTTGATATTCCTCCAGAGCATATACTGCAAAGCTTAGATGAACTACCGGCTCGACTGCAGCATGACACAGACTGAGAGTGTGTAATATATAGTTTAGATTTAATTTAATTCTGTAATGTACTGCCATTTTATTTAATTGTTATTCTGCTCTTTAATTATTTGAATAACTGACAGTTGTCTAATTGTTATCCACTGCTTTGTTTAAATGTAAATTGTGATATGATGCAGCTCTCAAATTCATTAGGTATGACTGACTGACAGCTATAGTGCCACATATAAACTCACTAGACACTTTATTAGGTACACCTTGTTCATACTTGGTTGGACCCCATTCAGAACTGACTTAATTCTTAATATTGAATAGAAAGTACTGGAAGACATTAGCACATACTGACATGTTGGCATCACTCAGTTGCTGAAGATTTCTTAGCTTCACATCCATGGTGTGAATTTCCCATCCACCACATATTAAAGTTGCTTTGTTGAACTGAGATCTGGTGAATTTGGAGCCAGGTGAGTATGTGATACTGATGCCCTTCTACTCTCCTCTAACCTCAGGCATTAAAAAAAAGTGTGCAGCTCACTGAATATAATCTCTCTCGCCATAATCTGAAAATCTCAAGAGCAACCATTTCTGAAATGCTAGTTCAATGTCACTTAAGGGATAGTTCACACAAAAACAAAAATTCTCTCATTTACGGCAGCTAGCTCTCTGCAACTCTCACATAGTCATCCACTGAAGCCAAGCAGAGCTGCGGCCTGTCAGTACCTGGATTGAAGACCACATGGGAAAGCTAGGTTGTGCCAAAAGTGGTGTTTGTGAGAGCCTGACAGCTGTGTGGGTTTTAATGCCCCAGTATATTGATGGGGACCTTATACTGCTCAGTTAGGTCGTTAAAAAATTCCAGGATTTATTTTAGGATGTAAGGATTTATCATTATTATTTATGAACACTTGACTCGTTCCAAACCAGTTTTAGATTTTTGTTGTTGTTCACTTAAATGCAGAAGAAGGTATTTTGAAGAATGTTGAAAACCAGTAACTATTGACTTCCATTGAATAACTTTTTCCTATTATGGATGTCAATGTTTACAGTGTTAAACCAAACAATAAAGTTCAAGACTTGGAACAAGACAAAGATTAGTAAATGATGACAATTTCAAGAATTTTAAGTTTTTGTTGAACTATCCCTGATGAAAAAAAAAACCAGCATAAGCTGTAAGGTATGTTTTGATGCTGGTATGCTGGTTTTATTGCTGGTCTCGATGCTGATCTCAATGCTGGTTAGGACCAGCACTGAAACCAGCAAGACCAGCTCTAAAACCAGCATCGAGACCAGCATTAAAACCAGCAAGACCAGCATAAAAACATACAAAAAACATACAAAATGCTGTTTTTTTTCTCAGCAGGGATCTCTTTAAATCCCTATTTCGATGGTCCGTTTCAGCAGATCTTGACCACGTCAACATACCTAAATGCAATGAGTGCCTTGTATGCGATTGGTAGTTTCACCTTTCAGGCATTACTAATGGGCTAAATGCACAGCTAGTGTTTTTCAGCCAATGAAGAACTTCCGGTGAAAGCCTAATGTGAATATTTTAAATTTTCAAGTTCATTTTACAGCATCAGTGTTGTAATGTAATTCAAATATAATCAGTTAAATAGACACAAGTGTCCATTTGGTTGTTTAAGCGTAAAAAGAGATAGAAAAACCGTTTAAACGCAGGCGCCGTCCTTAGCTGCAGGCTAGTCCAGACACTATTGAAAATACTGTGGTAAACTTAATTTCCATATTGTAAGGAGATGGCCCGGAAATACATCATTTATTTCAGTGTTTCTTGTTTGGTCTGATACCCACTTTGTATTGTATCTTAACTAGGCAGTGAAGATCGCTTTTTTTATTTCTCAAGTTCTGCAGGTTGCAATGTCCCGACTTTTGGTTGCCGATCTTAAGCCAACTGTAATGGAATGTTTTGGTTCAATTCAGAATTTCCCCAACTAGCGCAGAGCCCGGGGACCAGAGTGAGTGCTCTACCTCTCACTCTGCGATTTTGTATGGGATGACAGTTCACCGGAAGCCCTGGGGCTGGCTGACTGAAATCAAAAGTCCATGTGTATATACCCCACTGGGTTCGAAATGTTTTGAGTGGTGACCAGCAGATGGCGCTGCTGTAGATCTAATGAAGTGGACAGACTGGGGGATGTTATTAGTGCAAGATGGTGTGACAGCTGAACCATCTGGATTTGCATTGTCGGACATCAGCTGAAAAACAAGCACAAGCGTTTATATAATAGATTTCTTTCTTTTTTTTCACACCATTGGCACCATGAGCCACATAACAAATTCTCCAGCGATATCTAGTTCAGATAATGCCATCAAAAACAATAGAAGTAGTCTCTGTAGAGTGCTGATATCATTGTTTCAGCGCAGAAGCTGCCTAGGCTCACAGTGACGAGGGAGATCGCTTAACCCTAATACCCAAATACTCTTATTCCTCTCCATCTGCTCCAGCACAGATATCAGCTCTTGGACAATCGCTAAACTGGGCCAAAACTGACATGCTAACAAAAATAAGAATACATATCATATCGTACTCCACTGTGGAATTTGGATTATGCTCAGAAGATTATGAAACAGAGACAAACACCAGCAGGACTCTTGTTGAATGTCCTCAGGTGTTGTTCACACACACTGGAATATATCCTACTTTTGTGTGTGTTTCTATATGCTCCGTAAGCGTGTTGTGGATCTTACGGAGTTCCCTCAGCAGAGCGCTTAAAACAAAGCTGGCTTTAGAGGCTCAGCCAGTCGGCTATGAGGGGCTGCGCTGCAATCCAATTGAAAACCTTAATGGGATTGGCAGATGCATCAACTGAGGATCGTGAAGGAGAAGAAAGGGAGAGGAGATGCAGATTAAGAACAGTAAGATGAAATATGCGAAATTATGTTGGGAAGAAAGGGATTATACTGATAATGGGCTACAAATTTTTGAATTTTGTAGACAAAACACAATGTTTTTGATGGGAAAATTAAAAAGATGTGACGCTAACAAGCACTGATAACACCAATCACAGAATTTCCTGAAAATTAGAAAGACTTTAGTGGTCAATAAAAATAAAAAAAACAGCATATTTTATGGGGAAATTCTGTGTGAAAGGAGCTAATGTTATGATGTGAAGTGAATGTTTGTAGAATGTTCAGAATAATGCTAAAAGAGTTATTCTGCTTTATAATTTCAATATTTCCCTTCACTCAATATCTGCTGTGAAATAACGAGATAATTTACGAGTAAATTAAAAACCGCACTCATTACACAACAGAATTCTGACAATTATTATCTTATACAACTGGCTGGAAGGGCATGCGCTGCACAAAACGCATGCTGGATGAGTTGGTGGTTCATTCCACTGTGGCGACCCCTGATTAATAAACCGAAAAGAAAATGAATGAATGATGTTACAACTTTCCATTCTGAAAATCTTACAGTATTTTTAAAATGGGGTCTGTTTACATCTATTCCCTGTAATTTATCAGTAGCTTTACATAAACGTCTGTTAAAAGGAACTAATACATTATGAAAAGAAGGGAATATATTTACACTATTAGTACATATCCGGAGTATGGTCTCAAACTGTCATATCATTGTCGTTTTAATTATACTAATCTTGTCTGTGAACATTAGGCTAGTAAAAGGCTTTCTTTTTAGCTTCTTTCCCTTGTAGGAATTACTAACGGTGAGAGGGGCCTAGTTAAGATTGCTGTAGCCAAACTGACGTCAACAGAGAAGGCCCGCCACACTAAATGTGGAAGGCAATGGTCAGACTTTGATTACACAAACTTTTTTTTTCTTCAGTGGATTAACTTTGAGGGAATAATTGTTCACCTAATAAACAGCTAAACAAACATTGTAAATTTTCATTTCACATGGACGTTACTGTTCATCTCACTGCTCGCATTTTTCTTTTATATTGCTATTGAGAGGAAAATGTGCAGCACATTGTTTTCATCTAAAAGTTGCTCTCAGCAGGATTTTTTTTTACCATGATAAAATGTTACCTTCTTTATTTGTAAGAAAATTATTATTTAAATGTAAAAAAAAAATAATAATGTTAAACAGTTAAATATTAATAAAAAAAATTAAATAACTGCTTAGTTATTGTATGTAGTTTCAAATGAAATTATTACTCCAGTCATTATTGATTTTATTACTATCACCATTAATAATAATAACAATAATTATAATAACAATAATAACAGAGTAATGAAGCTGAAGTCATCTTTAAAATCACTGAAATAAATTAAATTAAAATCAACAGCTATTTTATAGTGTAAACACATTTCCTAATTTGTACTGTATTTCAATTAAATAAAATAAATGCAGCCTTTGTGAGCAGTATAAGCTTATTTTAAAACATTTAAAAATCCTACTGTTCCCAAACTATTGACCAGTAGTGTAAAGCAGACTTGTCAATATAAATAATGATTTAATTATTTATTGTTGTCCCAGCACAAATCAATTAAGGTAACATAACTAATTAAGTAGATTTAACATAAAATAATTAAGTTTCCCCCCCCCAAAAATAATCCAAGACTTTGTTGTTTTAGCTCTTTTAAAATAAGTAGCTTGAACAAGCAACAAAAATCATTTACATTACCGAGTGTGTGACAATTTCACCTGAAACATGAAGACAACTTTATAAAAAAAACAAAAAAACAAGCCAATACAGTTTCATTACTATAACATCATCTGCCAGTCAAGAGTTGTGGAGTTAAAATATTCAATTCAATTCAGCTTTATTTGTATAGCGCTTTTACAATGTATATTGTGTCAAAGAAGCTTCACATAAATGGTCATAGTAACTGGAACAGTGTAGTTCAGTTTTAGTGTTTAAGTTCAGTTTAGCTCAGTTCAGTGTGATTTAAAATCATCACTGAGAGTTCAAACACTGAAGAGCAAATTCATCGATGCGTAGCTCTACCAATCCTGAATACATCTGTTATGTGATAGCCAAAGTCTATGAAAGCAATGCAGAGTCTGTCTAACTGTTTCTCCACTGTAAAACATTATGTATAATTCAAATATATTTAATAGCTTTCACCAATTTGCATATGTCCCCTTATATGGGCCAAACTATTTCAATGATCTCTGATGAGAAATTAAAGTGCACTGTGATGGCATTGAAAAGAAAAGATTGGCCAGAAATCAAAACTTTCAAGTTTTGATAGCTCCTTACACTCTCCAAAATAAAGATATGAGAGCTTTCACTGCGGTGGTACCTTTTCACAAGGTACGCATTTGAACTTAATATTGGAACCTAAAAATTTGAAGAGGCACATTTCTGTACCTTTTGAGATATCAATATCAACCCGTTATGTACAAATATGCATCTGTTGAATAGGTACAACCTCAGTGACAGCTCTCATACCTTTATTTCTGAGTGTATAAACACAAATTTTGTCTTTGTTTTGCTGCATCACATCCAGTAAGATGATCACAAACAATTCTTGCTGCAGACGCTCAAAATTCAGCTCACAGATCAAATTGGATCAGGCAATTTTGATGATCAGAGCTCAACACAGATTCAGCACTATTTTCCATGGGAAAATAATGACCTCTTGTAGCCTATTGTTTGATCTAGACAGTCATAAGTGTCTGAAATTGCATACTTCCTTGCTAAACAAAGTGTGAAAAACAATATGTAGGTGTGACAATACATAACAACAGAGTAATCGAGAAGTTCCTAGATGACCTACTACTGTATGTCTGCTTAGATTCTGAAGTGTGCATCCAATGAATACTTTACTAGTTCATAAAGCCTCAGAATGGGATTTATGAATGGAAGTGAAGTTGTGCAAATAATGTCATGTAAAAAGGACAACTAACACTACTAATCTTTATACTATAACATACTTTTCTAACTGTTATGAAGTAGTTTTATTTCAGACACAATCAGGAAGTCAGTGATTGGAGTTTAAAATTTGAAAATTTGTAATATTTCTGTTCCACAAATTCCACTTCCTAAGACATACTTTAACCTCCTGGTGGTATACGAGTTATGTTGATGACAGATATATGTGCTTTTGAAACCCTCAAAATAAAAGCCATTTTATACCATATTATACAGCATGGAAGTGCCAGGATGCAACTTAAAACTACCCGACTGTGTTCATCTGACGGGTAAGTCATATTTACGTATAGTGATTTAGCAGACATTTTTGTCCAAAGCAAGTTACAATTGGCATTCAGCAAGAGGTAATACACACAAAATGTGCTAATTATACGGAAGGAACTGTTTGTGCTCGGAGAATTAGGTGCTAGAGTTAAGAGAGGGGAGTTTTTTGCGCCATTGCACATTTGCTATTTACTTGATGGACTTTATGAGTGAAAAAACTAGCTTCACAATCTAGTAAACATTAAACAAACCACCTGAGGCGTGAGGATAAAGAACGAGCCTCCTCCATTCGGCCTCTTTACTTTCTCTCTTTACTTTGCTCCTTTACTTTTGTGGATGAGGAAACGGTGTTGTACACACTCTGCTGAAGACATCCATTAGCCTACATATTTAAATTTCATTTGTTAGGCGCAAGAATTGGTTTCAAAACTATTTCTAAATTTAGTTCTAATTTCTAGCAAACGAATAAATGAATGATAATAACGAAGTGTGGTCCAAAAAAATGAGTTATATCAAAACCCAATCCTATACCTATGCCCCATATGACGCATATATGTCTCCAAAACCCAACAGGTGGACAAATCTAAACTTGTTTTTAATAAAACAAATATAAATATGCCTTTAATAAATAATAATACTACTAATAATAACATCATATAAATGCAAATTGCCATGAATAAACTGTAAAAGCTCCCCGAGATGAGGCATGGAGGCAGGAATATTTTATATGTAGAAAATAATTTGTCATTTTAACCTTTATATTTTATATATATATATATATATATATATATATATATATATATATATATATATATATATATATATATATATATATATATATATAAAAGAGTGTGTTTTCTACAAGTGGTTTGTCAAGCCCACTCACCTGTGTGAGGCACACTCAAAATTGCATAATGTTCTGAGGTTGTTGTGTTGTGTACTTAGGGGAAAGAAGAGGGGGTCCAACAGTCCATATGAAGAGTTCCATCAAAAATTTTCTTCTGAATTATGCATTTTTCTAAGGCTCCTGTTAAGTCATTTTAATTTTATGCCAAATAGATTGTTTTCATTTCACATTTAAAGTGAAATAACTAAACATAAACATGGGAGACTGAGAAAAATGCTCATTTTAGAACATAATTGCGCTTCTGAACTCTTCATATATACTTGAAGGAGGCTCGAGTGTGAGTAAATTAGAAGGTGATTTAATCTTTGTGGTGAACCATTGCTTTGAATAAAGATTAGTGGGTGTCCATGTTCAACACAGGAGTGTCAAACTTACTTTCGGAGGGCTGTAGCCCTGCACAGTTTAGTCACAACCCACCTCCAACATACTTACCTGTAGGTTTCAAACATAACTAAAGGACTCAATTAGTTTGATCAGGTGGGTTTAATTAAGGTTGTACCTAAACTATGCAGAGCTGCGGCACCTTCAGGAACTGAGTTTAAAACTTGTGCACTAGAAGAACCATTTTGATTAGTACTTAAAAGTTGCATTTAATAATCTATTAAAGGGTTTCTGCAGTGAAACGTTTCCATGTATATTAAAGCTTCTTTATAGGCACTGTGACGGAGGGAAAAGAATTTTATGAATAAGAAATATTATAAATAGAAGAAAATGGAGAGGACTGAATCAGAAAGGGGGTAAGAGCCCAAAAGGCTAATGAGAAGGAAATAAAAGAAGTCATGCAACGTCCATCAGGCACGCACTTTCCCCTCATGTGCTCACTCATGCGCAAGCTCGACTCCTCTCGGCCATGATCTCTAGGGCCTTTCCCCTCTTCTCACAAAAGGTTTAGCCAAACAAACAAATAACCAAACAGGCAAGCAGGTAAATAAAAGAGCTGAACTTTTCCCTCAGCAAAAAGAGCACTCTGGCTTCTTGCTAAGCTGTGCCCGGGGTTTGCAACTCCATTTGACCCTTTTAAAATATTCAGATGTTTGAGGATATAAATGGACAGAGTGCCAAGGAGGAAAGAATGTGCTTCATAAAACATCTGATGAAAGGAGAAATTATCCCAATCGAAAGAAAGAGGTCGAGTCCACAGATTGCAGCACTTTGTGTTATTTGGAAAAATATGCAAACTTAGACAAAGAGGTCAAAAACACTCAAGAAAACGTCAAACAGCCAAGCATGAGACAGTCACACTCAAATCATCTACCGCTTACCTTCATGCCGTCAAGAAAACACCTCATACTCCATATACAGTACGAGCCAAATAATATTCCCAAACGCTATTTACATAGTCTCCCCTCCCCGCCTCCCCCAACATGAAAACAAGAAGACTGTGTGAAAAACACATGGTGTGTACAATATAGCATACATAAATATCAGTCAACAAGCAGCTAACCAGAGTTAGATGCGATTCAGTTGGAAGAAAGCAAAAGATGCAACACTGAGCATCATTACTGGTGCAAAGGCCAATGAACATCATCCGTTATGACATCATCATGACTATCACAGATGAGTGCAATTTCACATCTGGAGATTACGCAAGGAAAAAGCGTCAAAAATACCCACTGTTTGATTTATCATTTTAACAAAAAAAAATAATTGGTTTAATCTGAAGTCAAACATAAGTATGCACAATTTCTTTTCTTTTTTTTTACATGAAGAATACTCAATCCATGTACAATCAATCACATTTTGCAATTATATAATAAATCAAAAGTTTATAATTAAAGGGAAAATTCACTCAGAAATCAAATTATGTTAATTTACTCACCCTCAGGTCATTCATTCTCCTCAGTAGGACATTAAACATTTTTAGCTGAAGCCTTGATCTTTGATGATTCATGAAGTCTAAGTTAAACATTTTCAAGAGTCCAAATAAACATACAGGTAAAGCAAAGTAAATACCCATGCCATTGAAGTCTTATGAAGCGGAAACAACAAACATTTCCAAATCTTTTACCTTAAACTCACAGCCACTTAATCGCATGCGTACAGACATGAACTGATCATTAATATTATCACAAGTTGCATCATCCAGCATCATCACAATCAACATTTCCACAACCAATACAACACACAAACCATTTGGAGTTTGTTCTACAGATGACAGACTCGCTTCATAAAACATCAGTGTGTCATCAGGAACCAAAGGAATTCGTTTGGCTTTCCCTTTATGTCATAGATCCCAAACTCGATTCCTGGAGGGCCGCAGCTCTTCACAGTTTTGCTCCTATCAAACACAGCTCATCCAAGTGATCGAGGTGTTCAAAAGAGTCATAAACACAGCTGATCCAACTAATGAAGGTGTTCATGACTCTTTTGAACTCTTCGATTAGTTGGAGCAGCTGTGTTTGAGCAAAACTGTGCAGAGCTGCGGCTCTCCAGGAATTGAGTTTGAGACCTGTGCTTTATGCGTTAGACTCTCAAAGCACTAGTAGCCATTCACTATGAATCACCAAAGACTGTAAAACATTTTTAACATCCTACATTACATTTTTGATTGATCAAAAAGTGAATAAATGAACTGCAAATGAGTGTTTTTGAGTGAATGTTTCCTTTAAGTCACATATCAGGGTCAGCCAACTAGATCATAAACCATTTGAACCAGTTTTTTTCAGGCTGATCAAAATCATTTAAAGACCTTATAACTCAAAAAAGCCACCTAGATGAATCCTCTTCAACTCACTAGGGCATTAGATCACATTTTTAAATGAATCTTCACACAATAACATCAGATATTTCCTTCATGATCTGATGCCAGAACAGTCAGATCATTAATCTGATCAAATTATTAGTATTTTTATCAATATTTATAATTTTTTTTGCGCTATATCAGCCACTTACCAGTTTGAGAAGGGTTTTGTATGAATGAAACCCACAGTGGTTACTTTACATATGTACCAGCACCTCATTTTAACATATTAATATAAATATCTCTGACCCTAAAAGAGCAAATACCTTACAAAGGGGTCAGTCGAACATCTTTTTATAACATGAGGTCATTGGCAAAAGCTTAGGGACAGATAAGATTAGAAAAGAAAGCAAAATGAACACACGGTTTAAAACATTTCAGTGTAAAAGCTTCTATATATCTTGCATAATACAACGTGCATCAAACTGAACATCATCAATTATGATTGCTTGTATCGTGGATCTGCGCCTCTGTATGCTTACAATTGTGAGTGAGTGACGCCTATAATGGAAAAGGATCTAAAGTGCAGATTTGAAGGTGTTTTGTATTAACAGTGAGGTGGAAATCTACACCGCAAAAGTGCATTGTGTGAAATTATGTGCTCAAACACGCATGCATTCAGTGTGAACATGCAGATATCATGTGACGCTTCAAAAATAGTGCGCATACAGAGGATCCATTTCCAAAGCATTTAGAGATGTTGAGAAATCTTTGAAAGCACATTAGGTGAAGAAAATCTTAGGTGGGATTCGTGAATCTTTGCATAACTTGTCAAGTTACATGTCATAATTGTGACTTGTTCACCAATATTTAGATTTTAAAACGCACATAAAAAAATGAAACTCCATTCAGATAAAAAGTGTTAAAGAATAACGTGTCAGAAGTAGGATTTGTCCCTCAAAGCTCTGGTCTCTCATGTTAGCTGTTACACTTTGTTTTTCGTCTTTAAATCAGCATTATAAAGAGATTAAGTTAAAATAAATTGGCAAAATATTCTGTAGTATTACTAACTGCTTAACTGACTTAAATGGTAAGAAAAGAAATCTCCCATTCTTTATCCGTAACGTGATAGAGAAAAGAATGTGATGATATATCCTTAATAAAAAAGATTTTTTTTAAAGTGAGTTTCACATCCCATTAACGGCAGATTATAAGTGTGTTTTGATATATTCAGTATTTAAAAAACAAAGACTGGGAGAATGTTGTCTAATACATACACTATAAAGCTTTAAGATAAGCTCTGTTAGTAAGAATGATTTTGTTAAAACCTCTCTCAAAGTTTTTCACTCTCGTTTAAGCCACAGATCCATATCTTTTCCCCAACATGGCCGAGTATCTCCTGTAGTCGAGTTCCATTTTGTTCAGATTTTTCCATTCCGAGCTTTTGAGTTCCATCATTAGCAGTTACTGTTCCAACAATCTTCTTTTTGGAACTACTCAGTCTCTCTGAATATAAAAGTCCCATGTTTGCTTGAGTTCTCCCACTGCCCATATTGAACATGTGCTGCGCTTACCAGCTCTGCAAGTCTGTAGCTTAGGAAACGCAGTCATTGTAAAGTCCAGGAGCAAGGTGGAAGATGTTGCTGTCTTTTTTTTGTTTTAAGAGGGCACCTGAGTGAGCTCCAGAAAACCTGCGTCAAACCACTGCACAGGAAAACACACAAATGAAAAAAGAAAGAAAGTCATTGTAAACCATGCGGAAACATTTCTTTCCCACATGAGAGGAAGGGAAATGGAAGGGTTTGCTCTAATGCTAGGTTCAGACTACAGTTTATCAGTCCAAATCTGGCACAAGATACTTTTTACATACGGCATGATTTGTAAATGACAATGGCACACACTGAGAATCGACTATACACTATAAAATCGAACTGTGAATTAGTAGGTTTGCGTATTCTGTAATTCATGTTTCTATTTTTTTTATTTTTCCCAGTTTACTTATATCTTTGAAACGCATTATGAGACCTTGATCAACTTTTAATCCTAAAATGTTGAAAAAACTACTTTTATTAACATTGTAATAGTTTAGTGACATATTTTCTGGATTGGTGTCGTATATTACGATACAAAAACCCTGTAATAAGCTGCCAATTCATTTTTGCTATTTCACAGATTTATTTCTCTATATATTATTTCAAGCTACTAAAATGTCAATAAAAGTCACTTTGTTAAACTGTAGAGTTGAATTTTCAACATTAAAAGTCAACAGAGCAGAAATCAAGCTCCCATAATGCAATTCACAACCGCAAATAAACAGAAAGCAAACAATATGGAAACTATTATTTGACAGATTTTTTTTTACAGTGTAGAACATACAAGACACGTCACTCATATAGTTTTGAATGGGGAAAAGTGTAACAGCCAATATGGCAAATGAAGCCCCACCTACTATTACAGAATTCTCCAGGGGAGGGGCTCAGAGGAGATGTGAATTTCTGCAGAATTTGTGTGATTTGAACATTTAGAAATGAACTAGAGACAGTTGTTGTCAGTGTTGGGGATAATGCATTATAAGCAAAGAGCGTTACATAATAATATTACTTTTCCAAGTATTGAGTACTAAGGACTGCACTACTTTAAAAAATAAGTAATAATAAGTTAAGTTACTTAAACTGTAATTCTAGTTACTTTTCAGTTTAGTTAATTCCCTTTTAATAAAATAAAATCCAGCATGCAATGAGAGAATGAAGGAACACAAAGAAACCAAGATGTCCTTACATTTCTGTGATGGAAATATTCTCATTATTTTGACATTATTATTACATGAAAGACAAGGAAAAGAGGATTATCTGAATAGACAATTAGCAAATGCATTGCTTTAAACTTTCATTAATCTATATATACGCCATGTAGAGCTCTGGGTAAGGAAGTTCTCTGAAGATCACATTATCCTTCATACATTTTAAAGTGTTATTTTAAAGGTAAATAAAGGTCATACACTGTGTTATTAATTGCAGAGCTCCTCTATTCATCAAAAAAAACAATTAAAAAAAATCAAGCCTCAGCCAGGTCAGAAAAACGCAAAAGTAACGTAACGCATTACTTGCCATAAAAAGTAACTAAGAGGCCGATCACACTGAATGCCCTTTTTGTGTTGAGAGGCACAAACGTTTTGCATGCTGCTTATGCACTCTACGGGCCTCGTTTTTTAACTGCCTGCTGCACTTAAATTTTTTTGCTGTTGCAAAAAAGTCAACTCTGAGCGAAAAAAAAAACGCATTGCGTCAGTCGCGTCTCTTTCATTCTCCAATCAAATGAAAGCAGAGGTGGGGTTTCCATTGAGGTGACAGTAGTGTTTGTGTTATCAAGAAGACTACGAAGAGTTTTGAAGATAAAGAAAAAGACTAGTGGTTGAGACTTGTGGTTGCTTTGTTTTTGGTGTATGCTGCTGTATGACTGCACAAATCTTGAATTTCACAATAATATTAAATATTAAAATTATACCTGTATCAACAGAAACACTCTCGCACAATACCCAGCAGATTCAGTCATTGCCTAGCGACATAAAATTGCACTGCGCTTCTTTTTTTCCTTGTCAACAAAAAGTCATTGCGGTGAGCCTCGCAATTTTAAAACGGATAAGCGTGTTTGGTGTGATCGGGCCCTAAGTAACGCAACTAGTTACTTTTTTGGGTAGTAACTCAATATTGTAATCCATTACAACTTTCCCCATCACTGGTTGTTGTTTTATTTTATGGGTGATTCCCAATATGAAATTTAATCGAAAGCTTGGCAAGCAATTTTGAAGAATTTGATGTTTCCCCATTCAAACAGAATGCCCGAAAGGTGTTTTAAAGATGGCCATCGAGTGAAATGACTTGCCTTAAAGGGACTTTGGAATCGATGACAGAAAGATTAGAATATTTCTGTTTTTCACATAAAAGCTTCTATGCTGACCAATAGCAGCACAGAAGCTTCTCCATATAAAACTTGGGCAAGCAAAATAGGTGGAATTATATATTTCCTGGTAACAAGCCTTGTAATATTACACATGTCACTTTTGAAGTCACTATTTTTTAGCTTCTCATTTAGAGAAGTACAAACCAGATAGGAGAACCAAAGTGCAGCGGTTTACTTTTATTTTAAATAACTGACGATTGTTCAGCCATAAAGCAAATAAAAACCTTGTTCGTGTAATCATTAGATTTTCTTGTTGTTTTCTAGTCGTAAAAGAAGGAATGATTTGGTTTGGTATAGAAATAATTGATTGGTATAGAAAAATAAATCTAAATTGTAATTGGCCATTTCAATCGGTGCATAACTGCTTTTGTTTACAATAGCCAGTTGCAACTTCTGCTTTTTCAATGACATCACGAATGTCATAAAGATGGCACATGATGATTTGTCGGAAATCAATTTATAGTCTGACGTTTATTGTGCCAGATAAAGACAAAAATCTATCAAGGGTTGTTTCATATATTAGTACCTTGTGCGTAAGGAACATTTTCTGATGAGGTGAGAAGACAACAAGATGGAAGCGCAAGAGAGAATTGACAAAACACACGCATGTAAGACAAACATGGCACAGTGTTTTACTTCAACCTGATACATGCAAATGTTATGGTACGTTACTGTGGAAACACAGCCACCATTCTATCGAACAATTAGAAATGCCTGACGATACTGACGAAGTATTTGACAACATCCTGTAGACAAATCTAATTAGAGCGTTGTGGTTCTCTGTCAACAAGCTGCACTGTGAGGAGACTGCCACTGAAAACTGAGGGTGTTTGTATGGACAGAATTCCACCAATTCCACCTCTAATTGCATCATTTAGACTGGGGAAATTCAGTTCCTCGAAGGGATTACACATGGAGACATGGGACATATATACTCACAGGGTATTAGACAGATTTAGAAACACCTGATAAAAAAAATATTTATTTAAAACTAATCTTTTTATCCAAACGCTTAAATATAAAAATTTGTTTTTTTCATGTATTTTTTTTCAAAGGTGTTTTCATTTATTGATTCGTTTAATTATTTATATTTTTATATATATATATATATATATATATATATATATATATATATATATATATATATATATATATATATATATATATATATATATATAAACATTTTGGCTCAGTACAAATTTAATATAGTTTTCAGTTTTTTTAATCTAATTTATTATGAATATAATTTGAAATTTTATTTTATTTAAAAAAAATAAATGAATAAATATATATTATATATATATACACATACATACATATATACACATACATACATATATATATATATATATATATATATATATATATATATACATACATATATACACACACACATATATATATACATATACATATATATATACACATATACATACATATATACATACACACATACATACATACATATATATATATATATACATATACATATATATATATATATATATATTTTTTTAATATATATATATTTACAATTTTTACAATAATGTTTTATTCTTAATTAGGAGTTAATTATTTAAATTAGATATGTTTACAAGCTCCAACAGATTTAAAATCAAAGTTTATAATCCTATGTTTTCCCATGACCAACTTACATTAAAACTTTCTACACCCCCATTAGTCTCCTGTTCATTGACGGTCTAAGTAGAATGTGACAACAGATGGCTAAACTAACAGCTTAAACCCAAATCATAGATTATTAAAAGTTAAAGGCGTCAGGCATATGCTGGTCTCAGCAATGCAAACACCCCCTCCTGATGATCATAATTACACACAGCAGGACATTTAACACACGACCGTACAGCTCAGCATAAAAATGGTGTAAAAATGGAAATGTAGCACCGGAATACCTGTTTCTGAGTTACAGCAGGATGTCCCACTCGTCAAAATACTCCTAGGCTTCTCCGTCCAACAGGAGAGGGTGTGACCTCGCCCACAACCACCCCGTCTCCACCAACAACTGCACAGACAAATGTGTGAAAATGACCTCTTTCACCTTTTACAGAACGATTGTAATGTACTGTTCATTCAGCACAAACTGGTAAAAAGAATAAGCCTGGGAGAGATCACTTGCTTTAATTATGTATTAGGTTTGAGGATGATTTCTGAAGGGCTGTGTGACATTGAAGACTAAAGTAATGTCTGATCAAAAATTACACTTTATGAAAATACACACAAATAAACAATGTTAAACAAAAACAGCATCAAAACAAATTTTAAATAATAAAATATTTTTATTAGAATGTGTTGAAAAATAATAATGACAGGTATTTCAGCTATTTCTACTATATTGATTTATTTAATACACTCATTGATATGTAATTTAGTGTAATATTTATACCAACAAATAAATAAATAACTTAAATACTATATACAAAACTAAAAATCATGTTAGGCATGAATAAAAAAAGAATCATTTGATTACATAGTAAAAGACTCACAGTGAAAATCCAAAATACTAATTACCTAAATACTAATAATTATCCTGTCCTTCAAACCATTACTATACAGCCTATTCACTTCACAAGCTTTACACACTGTTGTTTCAAATGGATCACAAGGAGGCGGTGCTGATACATCCACAATTTAGTTCGGCAACGCTTGACGTCACCCATTTAAAGTGAATGGGAAGGGTTGACGCTGAAGCCCTGTCTGAATCGGGCGTTATCTATTTGTCAACAAAAAAAAATCAAATCAGCTAAAATCGAATAAAATCTTGTACGATGTTTGTTTGTTTTTTTCTGTCAAGTTGTTAATAAAAACATTTTGGACACAAAATTGTTTATATTTGTGGATCAAAAAGTATATTTTACATTACATACTCCAGATTAACATCGTACTTCAGATGAATTATTAGATCATTTTAATGGGATTCCTCATCAATTATTGAATTATTCAACTGAACTTACATTTTAGAGAGTATAAATGATTTAGCATTTTACATGACCTTTACCTATTTTACATGATTTTAATGAAATACCTCTGAATATTGTTTTTATCCATTTCATAGATTTTTAGATTTGCCGATGTCACTTTAAATAGTAAAGTACAATTGAAATGTGTTCTAAATAAATAATACTTACTTAAGTAAAGTGCAGATCAGCATGAGCATGACACTGCCCACCACACACAACACCAGCATGGTGGCCACGGTCTGCTGCCGGTGGTTTGATGCCACCACTGCTAGGAGATCTGCATGTTCACACCGCATCCCCACAAAGCCAGGATGGCATCTACAAAAAAAAAAAAAAAAAAAAAAAACATCAGAATGCGTTTCATTACTACTCAAAAGGGAGATGAATAATACTGATTTGCTCTTCAGTGTTTGGACTTTCAGCAGTGAAAATTAAACCACACTGAACTTAACTTTAACCCTGAAAACTGGACTGACACAGTTTGAATTTATCAAAACTTATATGTTAAGCTGCTTTGACCCAATCTTCATTGTAAAAGCGCTATGGAAATAAAGATGAGTTGAATTGAATTAAACCCCAGTATGCAAGAAAAAGAATGCATTTAGTAAAGTGTTTAGTCACAAAATGAGGCATTTTGTTCATAAAGCCATGTGAATCATCTTTTTGAAACCAATCACACTTAAACTGATTATCATTCTTTTGACGTTTTACTATGAACTGCTACATATGAATGTGGAAGAAGAAAACTTGTACAAATTCAGACACTGACTTGAATCCTGCTATTGTGCCAAATGTTTACATGCAAAAGCAATTTAGCAAAGGACAAAACATGCTTGTCTACACAAGGACGGCTCAAGGAACATGCTGTCGGCAACAATTAATCCAAGTGAGTCAGCAATCAAAATGCATGTCAGCCCGTTTAGACTTCTTTACACCGGCAGCTTAAATCCAATATTTCTTTCTAGCATTTCCGATTCTAATCCTGTTATTACATAAAAAATATGTTGTACGTGAAGAAAAGGCACAAACATTTGAATCCAAATCAGGTTTTGTGGTAAATCTAACCTAAAGTTCCATCATGGGATTAGTTTATTTGAAATCTCTTTTTTGATTAAGATGCACAATATTTGATTACATATACAGTGGTGATGTACTAAATAAAACAGTACATACTACTTTGCTTCATCACAGTTGTGACTCTTAATCTATGGAGCATAATAGTCTAGTCCCAGAAGTAAAATCTCCACTGATTTTGTCAGAATTTCTTTACGGGAAAAAACGTAAACAATAAAATAGGGCTGCACAAATATATTAGTGATTTATATTGTCATTCGCAATAGTCATGTCGCAGGATATGCAACAGGGCTGCACAACATATTGTTTTACCATCAATATATGCATATATGCAATATATGCATAACCGATCTCGCCAATGTCAATGTCGCAGGATCTGCAATGTCAAACCAGTTTTAAAATTTGTAATTGAATTTTAATTGAAAACACCCTTGATTAACCATAAGGTTACCAGAACATTTATCCTTTGTGTGATGTCACTATTCAGGCATAAGAAATAATATTTCTAACTTTAAAGAAAGATTAATTGTATTTTTTGGTATACACAGTTGAAATCAGAATTATTAGCCCCCTTTGATTTTCTTTTTCTTTTTTAAATATTTCTCAAATTATGTTTATCAGAGCGAGGGAATTTTCACGGTACATCTGATATTATTTCTTTTATCTGGAGAAAGTCTGGTTTGTTTTATTTCAGTTAGAATAAAATTAAGGTCAAAATTAATAGCCCCTTTAAGCTGTATTTATTTTCGATAGTCTACATACAAACCATCGGTATACAATAACTTGCCTAATTACCCTAACCTGCCTAGTTAACCTAAATAACCTAGTTAAACTTTTAAATGTCACTTTAAGCTGTATAGAAGTGTCTTGAAAAATATCTGGTAAAATACTATTCACTGTCATCATGGCAAAGATAAAATAAATCAGTTCCTAGAAATGAGTTATTAAAACTATTATGTTTAGAAATGTGTTGAAAAAAATCTTCTCTCCGTTAAAGGGAAACTAGAGAAAAAAAAATAAGTAAGGGGGTTAATAATTCAGGGGAGGTAATAATTCTGACTTCAACTGAATATATGATGAAGACTATAAAGTGTTTTACATTTGATTATTAAATTTGTGTATCTTTCTGAATATTGCTAGACTTCCAGAAAATCCTGAAGCACCATATATTTAATTTGTACAGTATCATTGCTCTACTGTATTTCTGAATGTTTGTGATTGGTCTATTATACTTTATGCAGATGCACTCTCTTACGAAATCACCCCAATATACAGAAAATTATGAATTGTTTCCAAATACAGCTATTCATTTCATCTGGTGAAATTATATATTCAGTATCGCAATATATATTGTACAAAAATAAAATACTGTCTTTTTTTCTAGTATCGTGCTGCCCTGATATGCAATGTTAAGTCTGGATTATAATTTATCCTTTGCATGTGTTTTTTTTGTGACTATGAGGCTTTTTAAAGGATTCAGGGATAATAAATTGTACAGTCCCAGTACAACAAAATATCACATTGTTAATTTTTTACAATATTGTGCAGGTGTATAATAAAAGGTAAATTTTAAAGACAGATTTGTTGTGAGCTCTGAGGTTGTTAATTTGTTATTTTAATAATTAATAAATTGTTATATTTAATAATCACCAATTCAACTATTGTAACACTACACTATCCATAATGCTGTACCGAAAACCCTCCTAAAGAGGACTGCAAGTAACATACTGTATCCTATACACTTACAATATGTGTGTATTTAATTATAAAATATTTTTTACACACATGCATATTATATATTCAACTTGAAATATAATGTTTCTATAAGTACAGCTTTAAATTAATTGCTTTATTTTTCCCCCATTTGTTTTTCCTTTGACTGTGCCATTTGAAATACCTTATGTACTGTAGTTTTGAAACTCATTAAAGATGTTTAGTATAGTTAGTTGGTTTGGATCATGACTTATTAGTTATAAAGCTTCAATGGAGGATTTTTCTTTTTAAACTCTGCCCTGCGGGGAAAATGCTCAAATAAAAACTCTACTGCAAAACTGCTAGTAAATAATAAATGTTTACCGGATGTGCTCTTCAGAATCTTGCCAGAAGTAATAAGTAATCCGAGTACTTTTGCCAAGAATTTTAACAATACAATGAATTTAGACATGCATATCTCCTTACATAAACATTATTTCTACATAGTTTGGAAGCACGCATGGTGAACTCACGAAACTTATTCAAATTTGAAAGTTAAGCTCCAATTTGAACATTAATACTGTTAACAATGAAGAGATGTCAGGTAAAACACAATCAGTGCAATGCATTTAAAACAACCAATTCTTTCGATTCAGCATGAAAAAGAGAACTTCAGAACTTACACACATGCAGGTGTTTCCTCCAGGATGAGAAAACGACATGTGCCATGAAAACAGAAGTGGCTGTGGGAGTCGGGACAGTCATCAAAGTGAGAGTGGACTGCAGCTGCTATAAATTCTTCAAGAACAAAAAAAAGCTGGGTTATTGCTAAAGATCTATGCTTGGGTTCTTTGATTTCGCGAGGCCTCTAGAGCCACTTGATCAGATTCAAGACCTGTAAAAAGATGATGCCAACCATCCAAGGACTTTGAGGACAATACATGCACAGTACACTTCACGGAACATGTACACATGGACATCACCTTTTTTTTGAAAGGACACTATATACACTATATAACTGCAGGTTAACTATGTTTGTATATGATGTCTGCACTACACACAACTCTTTAACTGTTCTGATATAGATTTTAAATGCAATAATGTGCATTCAATTAATTGAAATTGAACTAAAATTGAAAGGCCTTGTGACCATTATTGCGGTTGCCTCTTAGTTCATTATAAATTGATATATGACAAGAATTTAGTGGTAAAATAAGTAAAGAAATGAAAGGAAGACAAGAATTCCCAAGTTCTCAGCCAGGTTACCAATAGGAATTAGAGGATTTGATATTATCTAGAAGATCACAGCCCTTTAGATTCTATTATTTCAAGACCATCCGGTTTCTCAGACTTTATCCACCCTAAGGCTACACACTTGATCTAAAGAGAGTAAAGACATTGTATAAGACAAGAAAGAGTAAGATTCATCCAGGGCTACCATTATGATCTGAGGGGCTTGTTTTTAAACTGGCAGAATCCCTTTTTCTAATTATGGTAAGCTTTGTCTACAAAGGGTATTTACCGTGAATGAAAACTGTCTGCTGTACAATAAATGAACTAGTCCACCATTACTATGTCTTATTCCAAACCAAGTCAGCCAAACCAAGGTGTCACTATAGCCCTTAAGAGTCATGATGAAACAGAAGTAGCTACTGATTTCTTTTTCAGTATTGTTAAGCACAGTAGCAAACATTAAAGTATAATAAACTATTCATAAAAATTCAGAAATAACCAAAAGATGAAGACTTGGCTATTTTTTATTGATTTGATTGATTTTTGGTTGGAGAGGTCCAGCAGACTAGGAAGCAGGAACTATACTCTCATTCTGGCAAAATAATCAAGTAACTTTGATGCCATACCATGGCTGCAGCAGGTGCAATTATGTTACGCATAGTGCTGGCACGATACTGTATTTCAGTTCCAATAGGTACTGAAATTTTAAAGACGTCCATTTCCTGCTAACATTTAGGCGCTGTTGATCGCGTTCTTATGCCTTATTTACACCAGCATCGTCTTTGTAGCTGCCTGTTGATCTGCAAACACAAACACATCTTCAGCATGGATAATACAACCGGCCTCCAAGTGAGCTGAGAGAAGATTACATGAGCTCTACTCGTGCTACTATTGGCTGTCGCTCAAGGAAGTCGCTCTTCATTTGCATAAAGTTGAAGGATTCTAAACCAACAGTTGCTCGCATAGATGGAGGTCGCCAGAAGTCACTCGTTTTCCGTTGAAATAAATGGCAATTGTTGCTTTGCAGCTGTGAGTTGATTGTAGTGTGAATTAAGCACTGCTGATTTGCCATTGTGTTCACATGCTAAACAGAAATGACAGTGATTGGCTGTGAAGGTAATCGGTTAACTGCTGTTTACAGAGTGCAAACACAGATACAGACACTGGAGCTGTTTAAAGCCACTAAAATCAGCTGATCTGTTTTTGAGCTGACATATGAGCGAACCACTGATGAATCGGCTGATATTTGTGGCTTTAAACTCCTCCAATGTCCATGTATCTGTGTTTCACAGCCAATCACAGTCATTAAGCATGTGGACACAATGGAAAATCAGCAGTGTTCAAGTATGTGCTCAACAGCGCTCAAATGTTAGCGGGAAATGGACGTTTTTAAAACTTTTTTACCGTGACAACACTAATTACGCAGCACCTAAATATTGGCTAACTTCTGTTAATATAACCAACATGTATACCTGCTTCCACAAGGATCATGGCTTGCAAGGTGCAACATCGGAGACATTTGTGTGAGATGATTCAAAACATATTTACTTTGGTGTAGATCCTGAAATGTATTTACGTAAATACACAGAAATTTGCCGACTTTCAGGCACTGCATATGTGCCTGCTGCAGCCATGGTACAGCAGCAAAGTTCTTTGATTATTACACCAGAATTAGAGTATAGTTCCTAGCTATATCAACTTAAAAAATAGCAACTTTTCATTTCAGTATAAGATTCATCTACAGAAGCATCAAGTTTTAAATAGGAAAATTTTCAAAAACATTTTAAATGAGATGCTAATGGTCTAATTGAATTCAATATATTATGCTAAGCTAAGCTAAAATAGCTCTTGCCAGACCCAGAGATCGGCTGAATGGATTCGAAAATGGTAAAACTCAACTGTTTAACTTTAGAGAAGTTGTAAAAAAAAAAAAAAAAACTATAATATATTTAAAAAAAAAGTGGAGTGTTCCTTTAATAAGTGTTTCCTATAAACACAGCTTACATTTCCAAATACATCAAAATACAGTTTTAAGGTTAACTGGGATAAAAAGTTTAAAAAGTTAATTTAAATATTTAGCTTCTGAAATGCAGGAAACTAGCTCGCTTTCATAAGACGGCCATTTTATGTTGCATAATACATTACATGTTACATAAACACGCATGGCATTTCATACCTACGAAACCTAAATTAACCCAAGCATAAAGAAAAGAAGAGGCATCACATACTTCTGACTCGTGTGGTAGTAGTGGTGGTCGTGGTGCTGGTGGTGGTAGTGGTGGTAGTTGTTGTAGTAGTTGTTGTCGTGGTTGCAATAGTCGTCGTTGAGGTAGAATTCTCTTGCACCTGCCCATACGTAAAAAGGGAGCCTACAAATCAAACACAACATGCGTATATTCAACAGAAACTAGAAATGTTGACGATAACCAAGCAAGCAGATTACGACGAGGTCTTCAAAACGACCCAAATAACACAACCACTTACCCAAACGTGAAAACGAGGATCCAACAAAGTCAAAAAATGCCACATTCATAATGGTTACAGCAATGACAAAACCACGAAGCAACAGCATCACACACTAGAGAGAAAAAGGCTTGAGAGGCATTTAGCTCAAATGAGAAATAGCTACTCAAAGTCAACTAGCTTCAGACTCAGAGATTAATTAAAATGCCATGGAACAACAGTGGGAGTTTCTGACTTCTGACCTTAAGACTATTTTGAGAACTGCTACAGAGTAGGACTGGGTTAAGATAAATTAAAGTGGATTGTGATGCGGATCTCTCCGCATGCACAGGTAGGACACCACCATAGAAATCGGCCCTTACAATTCATGCTTACATCTCTGCCAAATGGCAAGAACATCACAAATCCCAAAATGTATTGCACTGTTCTAAAAGTTTCTTAGAGTGATGTTTTTGCACCATTATTGTTGAATAACACTGCAATGAGATCAATGAAAAAAAATTGCAGATGTCAAGAAAATGCTGATTATAACTTCCTTAATTCAACAATAAAAATACAAAAATATGTTTACTATTGTCATTAGCTTAACAACATGCTAATGCAAAACTGCAGAAACCAATCGGTTGAGTTGTAAAGTATATTCAAAAGGTTTCATGATGTAAAGGAAAAGTAGATGGGGATGTAACGCAAACATTTGGTTTTAATTATATATATAAATTACTGAATATGCAATTAATAAGGCCTCTCAATTAATTCTCTCACATGCTATTCATTCTGTGTTTAATTAAAATGTCTTTATTTTAAGACCGAGGTAAAAATCTGTTATTTAAACAAAGGTCATGCATAATGATTCACATGCAGGCCATCTTCATCTGTTTTATACCATTTCTAAAGTGTACTGATTAGCCTCTAATATTTACTGCGGTGCTACTAAAATGGTTTGATAGGAGTCTGGGACCTCAAGGCACCTTTATATTCTATGTGCATGGGGCTTTTATGAAAATCCTTGTTAAATGAGAAAACATTATTTTTCATTGCACTGGAAACTTCTCGGAAATAGCTTTCCTGGTTACCAGAACACTTTAAGATTTAAAACATAAGCACCGAGCTGAAAGTATAGTGCACATAATATATTGATACATTTACCAAATTGAAGACTTGTTGGGGGCATGTTACTCTGGGTGCAGTTTCAGCAAGTAAACAGAAAATGAAATAATAAAGAAAATGCCCAGAAAGAAGAAATTCCTCACCGAATGAATTCTTAAAGGGATAAATCACCCAAAAATGAGACTTTACTCACTTATTTATTACTCTCGAGTGATACTTAAAAAACATTTACGTGCTACCCTTTTCTGCAGAACAAATGTTGGAAACTTGTAACTATTGACTTCCATAGTAAAAAACATAGTATGGAAGTCAATAGTTTCGGTTTTCAAACATTTTTCAAAATTACTTCTTTTATATTCAACAGAAAATAAGAAACTCAAAGAGGTTTGTAGACAAGTGAAAGATGAGTAAACGATGACAATTTTAACTTTTGGGAAAACTCTCCCTTTACAAAATTGATGATATTTTGAAGAAAGCTGATAGCTCTGGGCAAAAGAACAGAGACATTTCTCATGATGTTCCACAGAAGTCAGCCAGCCATGTTTTGTAACAAGTAAATAAATAATATTAAAGTGACTAATAAAAAAAGTGGGCAAAAAAAGATTTTGGGTTATTTAGCCCTTTAATGTAAGAAAACCCTATTATTGCAAGCGTACACCTCCTAATGGTTTTCTTTACCAGCTGCCATTCCTTAATCATTGTTGTAACAAAATCGCATTCTGAGAAAATGGGACTTCGTCTATTGTTGCAGTAGAGCTCAAGTTCCCATTGAATGTTATTTAGAAAGTAGAAAGAAAGTACATTATGGGGCATCAGGCAGGTTTAGAAACGCCTTGTCATGATGATCCAAATATAAATACTTGAACATTTGAAATGACAGAAAGCAACAGCCCGCATGATGTCCTGCTGATTGAAAAATACTACTTGAAACTTGACTTTCTCACATTAATACTGCTTGCTGGGTTAAGAACGTGCCTTCACTGTAGCAACAAAGGCATAAAGGAGAGAATGGCTCTATATTTAAACTAAGCTCAGTTAACCTCGTTAATGAAGGGTGCAAGACTATTGAGCCAGAGAAGCTGCTGGACAAAAAAGGACAGCAAACCACTGCTTCTAGCATGCATTACTCAGACTGACAGGACATCTGTCAAATTTAAGCAAAGTTATTACACACTGGATATCCAAGTTCTTCACTACTAATGATGAGACTGAATGGTTTGTCAGGGAAAAAACTTAGAATAGAGATTATTAAAGATTAGTGTCAAATCATAAAGCAATTATAAAATATAAATGTAGGCTATCATCACTGGAAAAATCCTATGCACATCATTAAAAGCTTAATTCACAGCTCACATCTTTATATTCAGCGTCTAAAACTCTGAATCAACACTATTCTCAATTTGAATAAGTTAAAATTCAATTGAGACATGTTTATTTAGGCAAATCCTAAAAATCCAATGTTTTTATGTAAAATCCTTTCATTCATGAAAAATAATTTATGAAAAAAACTATAAAATCGTTTCGGTCTTTGCATCTCTTGTAAACTTAAGTCTTACATTTTATTTTAAAAAAACGTATCAAAAGAACGCAACAATAAACACTTGTACTCACCGGTGAGAAGGAATATTGTATCCCAAAAAGCACGATACATCATTATAAGGTGTTTGGGTGAGTTGTTGATGAAGGATTCTCAGCGTCGTCTTTTATATTAAAACATTTATCTTTGCCAATAAAGATGAAGGCACGCGCGTTTTCCTGAGATTGGCTAGTAGTAGTTATTACTGACCGTCCGTTGCACTGGTCAGAAACCTGACTTCCATATTAAAACTCTAAGCGTCTTTCTTCATAGTTTCATGTCGCGTACTCGACACAAGACGCCATGCGTCGATCCAGGTATTTTGAACTTGACGTCAAACTTGAGCAACGTCGTCTTTCTGTTGACGTCATATGAAACGCTAACTATTTATTTCTAATTCACCATGATGTTAAAGATGGTAAAACAGGGGTGAAATATGGTTAAGTAGAGAACTGCTTTATAGATTACTCAGAGCGCAGGACTCTCCACACCCTGAACATCCTTCTGCTGTGCGTGCGCGCGCGCGAGTTAAAAGAGGAGTGCACTGCTGGGCTGGAGGACAGTTAACGTTAGGGTTTTAACACTTTTTATTTATTTATTTATTTATTTATTTATTTATTTATTTATTTATTTATTTATTTGGAAGTAAACTAAATAAATATATTTTGAATAATCTAACAATCATTAACAAAATTACATATAAGTAAAAACTTAACAGAACATATTTATTTAAGTAGTATTTAGACCCATATTTGATATTTATTTATTTATTTGGAAGTAAACTAAATAAATATATTTTTAATAATCTAACAATCATAAACAAAATTACATTTAAGTAAAAACTTAACAGAACATATTTATTTAAGTAATATTTAGACCCATATTTGATATTGATTTTTTTTACATTAGTCACATGAACCACCCTTCAATTTTTTTTTACATTCCAGGGGTGCCAAAACTTTTTCGTATAAAGGGCCAAAAGCCAAATATTATTGAGAGCCATGGGTTGAATGTAAATATACCACCTATATTATATTAAAGTTGCCATGGGTAATTTTCTAAATTATTTCATAAGATTAAAACATAGAAAACATTACTTTAAATCATAAGTAAAACATTTAAAATGATAAGTTATTGCAATAATTTTATAATACATTTATAGCACAGTATATTTCCATGATGAATACTAGTCAAGCAGAATCTGCCTCTGCCTTGATTTGTCCTTGGTCTGCCGGGTGACAGTATGTACATCTAAACTAAATCTGATTAATTTACACCGTTTAATTGAAACATTTATTTTAGTTAGCTTTTAACAATGAAACAAACAAAAGGCTACATTAAATTGGAAATGCTAACCTCTAAACCATGCCCATCATTCTTCCTCTCTTCCCTCTCTTATCAGATGGGATGCGGGCCAAATCAAAGGGTACTGTGGGCCAACTTTTGTTGTCAAGTTTACCTTTACATGTGTGGTGTGGCATGATTTTTCCATTTTTCATTTAAGACTGGATTACACTGAAGGCCAAAATGAGTTAAGATAACACGTAATAACTGTAATGGAATAAACAGGCTACTGGGACAGTCATAAAAGCAGGTCTATGGTACATTAACTTAGTAAAACAAATTTTAATTCTAACTCTCTAATTTGATTGACAATTTTTTGTAATACAAACAGGCAAGAACATATTAATCCTTATGAAAAATATCCAGGGTGAGGCAGTGGTGCAGTAGGTAGTGCTGTCGCCTCACAGCAAGAAGGTCGCTTGGTCGCTGGTTCGAACCTCGGCTCAGTTGGCGGTTCTGTGTGGAGTTTGCATGTTCTCCCTGCCTTTGCGTGGGTTTCCTCCAAGTGCTCTGGTGTCCCCCACAGTCCAAAGACATGCAGTACAGGTGAATTGGGTTGCCTAAATTGTCCGTAGTGTATGAGTGTGTGTGTGGATGTTTCCCAGAGATGGGTTGTGGCTGGAAGGGCATCCGCTGTGTAAAAACTTGCTGGATAAATTGGCGGTTCATTCCGCTGTGGCGACCCCAGATTAATAAAGGGACTAAGCTGACAAGAAAATGAATGAATGAAAATTATCCATATGATATATCAAAACTGTATTCATTTTTGTTTGTTTGTTTGTTTTTCTGATTGACTATCATTTGTTTTTACCAAATTTCTACGTCGAATTCCATTGTAGCAAAACCATGGTTATTTTGTGTTTACCGTAGTTCAGCCTTTTTATTTTCTTCTACTTCTTCTACTTCTTCTTATCTTTGGCTTGCTAATTTTTATAAAGGCAAAGTTTTCGTCCAGTTTTTGGGTCAGTTAATATAAACTTGAAGCTGATTCATAATTTATTTTATAAGTCAACCAAAATCGACTTTAGTCCTTCTAAAACGTGCAAACTTCATGAGTCCAAAATTATTTTAATGTTATGTTGCCCTCTAGTGGAATGAACAGATAAGCTCAATATCATCTCAAATTTTACTGCCATTCCATAATATTTCATAACTTTATTAGTGCCTAGTGCTGACTGAATCTAAAACCAGCTTAAAACTGTTTTTTTATTTTATTTTTAAAGACATTAATATATGTTGCATAAATACTCTTTTTATGGTTTTACTGTAGGCTACCTGCAGTACAGTTTTAGGCATTTTCCGATAGGAGGAGTTAAACTAGTTTATATGATCTCATTACATTTAAATGGACCTGGACATTTAAATGAACACAAGCAGGTGCGTTTTATTCATCGGGAGCTCTCAAGAAAAGCTGAAAATCAATTACAACATTGTTTTATTTCATTTAGTCAAGAGGTTTGTTGGTTAAACTATACTGAAGTTGCTTACTGGTTGTAACATTTGGAGACGCGTGTCTCTCTCATTTTTACGCACCGTCCGCAGAACAGCGATGTCTCATGTAATGGCGAGAACAGAATAAACCCAAAGCTTCTTTCTCTATTTCTTTGGATTTCAATCTCTGGAATTATCAGCACATACGAAAGGACAACATGACAACAAAGGAGAAGAAGGTAAAATACAAACGTCCTATTGCTAAAGTATTTTATTAGTCTGAATTTTGTTTTTTAAGGGGTAGTTCACCCAAAAATAAAATTCTGTTCAATTTACTCACATTTGAATTGTTCCAAATCAGTTTGTGTTTATTTGTTCTGTTGAGCACAAAATAATAATTTTTGAAGAACTTTGGAAACCTGTAATAGTTGACTAGTATTTTAGCATTAGTACTTTACACTATAAAACCCAATAAGTTAAAGTAACTCAAACCATTTGGGGAAACCGATTGCAACAAACCATTTAAGTTCAAAAACTAATCCAAATAAGTACTGTGAACTTAATCCATTAAAGTAAACGAAGCAATCTGAGCACAGAATATCTCAATAAATGAAGAGAACTCAAATTAACTGAGTGCTGTAAAACACAATACATTAAGGCAACTCAAACCATTTGAGGAAACCGATTGCTAACCATTTGAGCTAAAAAAAAATCTATATGAGTACTGTGAATTTACTTCGTTTAAGTTGAAGTAATTAGGTATTTAAATAATACATTTTTCCTCAACATTTTTGAGGGAAATTTTTTAGGGGTGAACTATCCCTTCAAATAAACAAGTTGCAAGTTTCTCTGTAAAGTTAATTTAGCTTTCTTTTTATTGGCATTTCAATGAACACTTAGTCATTTATGTGAAATACATTTGATTTGAGCAGCATAATAAAGTATTTGCATCACCTCTTATGGTGTAATTGGGGATTTAATGCTAATTAGAAATACATTTTAACTATGTATTGTATTGGTCTTATCAGGGTCATTCATACACTTTGGTTTTAATGGTGACATCTGCAGCGATTGGGGGAACATTACAATATGGATACAACCTGGCCATAATGAATGCACCGACTATTGTAAGTGATATCATAATATATTGTAGATGTTTCATTGTGTGTGTGTGTGTGTGTGTGTGTGTGTGTGTGTGTGTGTGTGTGTGTGTGTGTGTGTGTGTGTGTGTGTGTGTGCACGTGTGCGTGTGCATGTGTGTGTGTGTGTGTGTGTGTGTGTGTGAGTGTTTATATGTACCTTTTGATCCATCACATTGTGGTCCCCAAGAGTTTGCAATATCAATAAACTTTGACCTTGTGTGGACTTTTTTTTTGTTTAGTTTAGTAAGTGTGTTAAGTACCTGTTTTTTGTTATGTGTTCCCTCCTGCAGTTTATTCAAAACTTTGTGAATGAGACATTTCAGGAGCGATGGGGAATACAATTGGGGGTTTATGAAGTCACACTCATATGGACCTTTATAGTCTCCATTTTTTCATTGGGGGGCCTTACTGGGGCCCTAATAGCAGGTCCAATGTCTGTACGTTTAGGGAGGTACGGTCACTTTTGTCAGCTTTTTAATAATATACAATGTTCACAAAACCTCAATGCTTCATGCTAATAATAATTCACCTTCTGTGTTCTTGTTTCCAAGGAAGAAGACTTTGCTGCTTAACAATGTCTTTCTGTTATCAAGTTCACTGCTTGCACTGCTGAGCCGAACAGCAAAGTCATTTGAGATGATTGTTATATCAAGATATTTAGTTGGAATAAATGCAGGTATTGTGTTTATATGTATTTCGCCCATAATAGCATCATAAATGAGCCCCAAATATTTTCAGACTGAGATATTGATAATGTTTCTTCCTCTTTCTGTTCAGGGATCAGTATGAATGTACAGCCTATGTATTTTGGTGAAAGTGCACCAAAGCACTTACGAGGAGCCGTGTCTCTATCCTCTGCTGTATTCACTTCATTTGGACTGGTTTTAGGACAGGTGGTCAGTTTGAGGTACGAATTATGTATATATTTGATGCAGTTCTGTTGGCTCATAAGAGATACTCTTCCTGCGATTTTAAGTTTGTTTTGTTTAATAGTACTTTGTTAGCTACATTCAGAGTGTTATTTGTATTACTACACTGACAATTTCCTGTAGAATCTATGGTAACTTACTGGCAGCAGTTTGCCAGTAACTTACTGTATTATACTGCATTTTTTTACAGCACCATTTATCTTGCTGTATATGTATTTACAGTATTGTATTTACTGTATTTCCTGTAAAAATATGCAATTATTTTTTTCACAATACAACTGTAAAACACAGTGACATACTGTGTAACTGTTCTACAGCAAAATTTGGTTCAAATTACAGTTAAATATTGTGTAATTTACAAAACTGATCATTGGTAGTATACTTTTTAAACACAAAAATTAGTCGAATTAGTATGTACATCTATGAAATATACTTGAGTAAACTTATACTGAATGAAAGTATAAGTGTACGATAACTGGCGAATGCATGTGTTCAGTCTTTTGATGTCTTTATACGAACAAATATTTTAAAGTATTATTGGCTTGCTTTCGTTTTTACTCTTTAGACCGAGTAGCTTAATTAATCTATTTTAAAGAAGAGCTACAGTAACTAGTAACAAATTATCAGTATACCTATAAGTTCACTTATACCTACAGAAGAGAAACGTACACTCACCGGCCACTTTATTAGGTACACCTGTCCAGCTGCTCCTTGATGCAAATTTCTAATCAGCCAATTACATGGCAGACACACAATGCATTTAGGCATGTAGACAGGGTCAAGACAATCTGCTGCAGTTCAAACCAAGAATCAGAATGGGGAGGAAAGGTGATTTAAGTGACTTTGAACGTGGCATGGTTGTTAGTGCCAGAGGGGCTGGTCTGAGTATTTCAGAAACTGCTGATCTACTAGGAGTTTTAGGCACAACAATTTCTAGGGTTTACTGAAAAAGAGCAAATACCCAGTGAGCGGCTGTTCATTGGGCGCAAATGCCTTGTTGATGTCAGAGGAGAAGGGCCAGACTGGTTCGAGCTTATAGAAAGGCAACAGTAACTCAAATAACCACTCGTTACAACCGAGGTATGCAGAAGAGCATCTCTGAACGCAAAACATCCAACCTTGAAGCAGATGGGCTATAGCAGCAGAAGACCACACCGGGTGCCACTCTTGTCAGCTAAAAACAGGAAACCAAGGCTACAGTTGTCATAGGCTCACCAAAATTGTACAATAGAAGATTGGAAAAACGTTTCCTGGTCTGATCAGCCTCAATTTCTGCTGCGACATTTGGATGGTAGGGTCAGATGGTAGGTAAAAATTCCAGTACCTTGTTGAATCTATGCCACGAAGGATTAAATCAGATCTGAAGGCAAATAGGGGTCCAACCTGGTACTATTAAGGTGTACCTAATAAAGTGGCCGGTGAGTGTAGATGTAAACTAGTTGTTTACGCATAGGTTACTAGTTAACTAGTGAGACATTTTTAGTGCTTGGTGTTGGAAGTAATATACTTACAAATGTACTACATTGATTTTAGAATACTTGCTACATTAGCAAACTCACTATTGCTGTGATTACATACTTATACTACAATATAGAAAAATAATTACTAGATCTATAATAAAGCCTAGGCCAAAAAAATATTTGACAACGCGGTTATTGAAGGACACCCAGATTCCTTTAAATTTTATAAACACATTAGAATCATTTAGAATGTAGTTTTTAGTGGTTGTAAAATGATTATCTATTCCAGAGAGAATGTGATTTGGGAGACAGGTAGGAACTTTAATTTTGTATACAGAAGAACACACAACTTTATCATGATTTTAAAATGTGTGTACGTTTCAGAGAGTTGTTGGGTAGTGAGCCATATTGGCAGTACTTATTGGCAAGTAATGCCATCCCAGGCTTCATCCAGCTCCTCACCTTGCCCTGGTTCCCAGAGAGTCCCCGTTACCTCCTTTTTGACTGTAAAGACAAGGAGGCCTGTCTTTCAGGTATTTTTATTTATTTATTTTTTTTGTGTTCAATAGACGTCCAAACATAGACGTTTTGCTAAAACAAAGCTAAATTTAGACATTGCTAATAGACACCTAACAGTAGTCCAAAAATAGACTAGTCATCATACAGGCTAGCATGTGAAGTCTGTCTGATCTGTTTGATGGATTGTACATTTTTGTTCTCTTGTTAGATGTCTTAAATTTTTGTCTAAATTAAATCTCTTTTAAAATTGAAATACACTTTTTACCTGACTATGTATAAAGCACAATAAAAAATGGGGGTTAAAGACGAGAAGTCCCAATTTGGTGTATGTAGTAAATTACTTTTACAAAAGTGATTTTAAATGCAATGAAAACATGAAATGTTAATAAATAACTACTATGAAAGTAACTGTCTGGGTGAAATAATTAATAATAATAATAATATTAATAATAATAATAATAATTATATATATATATATATATATATATATATATATATATATATATATATATATATATATATATATATATATATATATATATATATATATATATTGTGATCTCTTTCTTTTAAACTGAGTGGTTTGAAGGAAAATATAGCTAAATCTAAAGATTTATAAAGATAGTTCAGCCAAAAATGAAACTTTCTTCACAATTTACTCATGCTTAAGTAGTTCTAAACTTGAATGAATTTCTTTCTTCAGTGAAAATATTGAGCAAAAAAACGCCATTGACATCCATAGTGATAACAAAAATACTATGGAAGTCATTGGCTACTTTTTTCAAATATTCTTCAATAGACCTTCCTTTGTGTTCAACAGAAGAAATAAAACTCCAGCAGGTTTTGGAACAAGTGGGAAAGTTTCACTTTTGGTTGAAAAATCCCCTTAAAATGACAATTAATATGTATTTTGGGACCATACTGTGGTCTTTAAACAGTCTTTCAGTTCAATATGTCATTCTTGCTATACTTTTTTGTATACTAACTATTGTTACATTGGCTGACATTTAAGAGTCTTCTTAAAATGATTAGATTTATGGTATAATGGTATAGTCATGAATGTTTTGGTGTTCGAAAAGTCCTTTTGTCTTTGACCAATGTACTTTACCCACTTCTGGTCTAAGTTTGCAATGCAGTAAAAGCGAGTCCTTCAATTGAGCAGCAAAAAGCAGTACAACTAAGAAACTAATAAAGATTATGAGTCATGAGAAATCTGTGACAACATTTATTTATCTCATTCTGCTATTTTCAAAATGTCTTTCATAGCACTGAAGCGTCTGCGAGGCTGTGAGGTGCGAAGAGAAGAGCTGGATGAGCTTCTGCAGGAACAGAATGAAATCAAAAGCGATCGTGCCAAGCAGCCGTGGGATCTGTTGACTGACCGCAGCGTCCGCTGGCAGCTGATCTCGGTGGCCGTCTTGAGCAGTGCCATGCAGCTGTGCGGTAATGATTCGGTGAGACCCTGCATTTGTCCAGTCCTGTGCTGTCCTGTGTTGGAAATTTAATCTCCGGTGCTTTGCTTCATGAGCTGTATATTAACCAAAGAAAGAACACCCAGCAGTTCACAAGAATAAATGCTGATGTTGCTGGCTTTACGTTAATATTTGCTGGAATGCTATTGAGATATTTTAAACTTTCAGTTCATCAAAGAATCCTAACAATAATGTTACAATACAATACAATATATTTTTTACAAAGCACATTTAAAAGCAACCAAAGTTGACAAAAGTGCTGTACATAGGAGTACTAAAGGCAGAGAAAAAAGTTCAGTACTGTGTAATGCTTTGAAATTAGCTTGAAATGTCTCATGGATCAAATTTAAAGTCAAATAGGTTTGTAAATGAGTCAAAAAAACTTTCTCAAGGATCTTTAAAATAAAAGGAAGATTAGAAATAGGCCGAAAATGTGACAGAAGAGGCTGGATCGAGGTTTGGTTATTTGAGATATTGTGTCACTACATCACATTTAAGTCAGTTAGGGAAGGAGCCAGTAGACTAATTTATTTGTTCATAACCAATAGCAGGCCAGGACCAATTGTATTCATAATATGTTTAAAGAAAAAAGGTGGGATCATATCCAGAGGACAGATGGAATGTTTCATGCTTTCTACATAATGAGATTTTATATAATAATAATAATAATCAGCACAATTGTTACTGCTGTTTCAATATTTCTAAATGTTTTTTGAGCAACAAATCAGCATATCAGAATTATATCAAGAGAATCATGTGACTGATGATCATCATATTTCGGTCAACTTCTGTAGTGGTAAACGGGTTTTAAAAAGCAAGAAAAATGTCTGCAAAGGAGGACAAAATATTGTGATTAATGGTCAGGTGAGTGAAGGATGTCAATTTGTTGTCATTCTCTCAGTTGGTGTAAACCAGAGATCACCAAACTTGTTCCGGGAGGGCCGGTGTCCTGCAGGTTTTAGCTCCAACCCTAATCAAACACACCTGAACAAGCTAATTAAGGTCTTAGGTGTACTTGAAATACCCAAGCAGTTGTGTTTAGGCAAGTTGGAGCTAAACGCTGCAGGACACCGGCCCTCCAAGAACAAGATTGGTGACCCCTGGTGTAAACTGTAATAAGGAGTTTCTGTATATTATTTTTTTAACTAAAACAATTGAGTTTCATTATTAAATTATGTGTAATATATTAGTATTATTAGTAGTATATGATTATATGATCATATTTAAATGATTTATGAGTAACTGAAGGTGTCATTGCAGGCTGTGAAATATTTGGTGGTTGAGAGAGCTCAAATGCACTGCAAGTTAAGAAAACACATGAAGAAAAACAAATTGAGAAAACATCATCAATTTAGATTCGCACATAAATTCTCACAACACATGCAAATACAGAAACACACTGCAAATAGTGCAGACCATGATAGGAATATGTCTGGGGACCACACAAGTGATGAACCCAGCTGCTTCCTGTTCAGAGTCAGTGTTGTCTGGTGATCTGAGAAGTGAGTTAATTTGCCAGATTATTAAGGATAAAAATGTTTAATGTACAGTTTCAGAATTTGCATGTGTGAAACATATTAAACATTTAACAACTGAAGTACTAAACACAACTGCCACTGTCCTCATATAGCTGGTTAAAAGTTGACAAAACAGACAAAAACAGCAGGTTTATAGAGAATTGTATCTCCCTCGTCTATCTGTCATCCAGCCCACCAAAACATATCATTCAGATGAAAACAGAATCTTAGAAAAAATTTTCCACTGAGAAACTAAAACAGCAAATGATTGACTTGCCTTGCACAAAGCTTTGGTAAATCTTTCTTGTACCCAAAACTTCTTACATAACTCGAAACGCCTCAGAAGGATTTCAGCCATTAACCCTGATGTGTTTTGATTTGTTTGTTTTTTTGCAAACTCATCATTTCAAAAAACTCTGAACCCCTTTTTTCTTTCATATTCCTCAGATCTACTTCTATGCATCATATGTCTTCCAAGAAGCGGGTATATCTGCAGGACAGATCCAATATGTGACCATCGGCACCGGGATGTGTGAATTTACTGCTTGCATCCTGTGTGTGAGTCTTACGTTCTTCTGTTATCAATTATGTAACCATCCCAGATTAACACAGCCAGTCTTTTAACCCACTTGTACAGTGTCAGCCTTGTTTAGCCAAGCTTTCTACATTTAGATGTCTATTAGACATCTACTAAACTCTAAATTGTTTGCTGGGTACTAATATGCAAGCTAAACTTTACTAAAGAAAACACACCAAGTGCATATTTGTTAAATATTGTATTAATTGACACTTTAGTTTAAGCTAAATGTAACTCACTCTATGAGAAAGAATATTATTTAAAAGTGTAACTTGATCAACATGAACTCATCACCTATGAATGTATTATGCCATGACTTTACTTGGAGGGGCACATTGTCATTTACTCATTCCTAACTTATAAGATGTTGTGTTAAACTGTTCATTATAAACACTTTTCTATTGTTTTTCTATGTAAACATGCACTCGCCTGTCAAACGTGATTGGTATGTTAAACACAGGAGTTGTTAAGAATCAGTTAATAAAAATGTGCCCCTTCAAGTAAAGTCATATGATACAATAACTGGTTCATGTGGGTCAATGTAGGTGCACTTTTAACTTACTCAACACCAAGGTGTTAATTAATACATTAATTAACAATTCTAAAAACAAGCCATTAAGGTATAGGTTCATTATAACTTATCATTAATTCATTATAATGAACATTTAATTTACATATTAATGAATTAATGATCCCTAATGAACATTGTAATTGTACTGTTTTTGTAAAGTGCTACCAAAATAGTTACTGTTTGGAATAACGTGGCTACACTTGAATGTTAAATCTGTGTGTGTGTGTGTGTTCAGAACCTGTTAATAGAAAGGCTGGGTAGGAAGCTGATGTTGATGGGCGGTTATGTTCTGATGACAGGATGGGCTGTAGTCTTCACTGTGGCTCTTTCACTCGAGGTGTGTATTATCAAAGTCCCTTTAAGGCAAGTAATTTCACTCTGCGGCCATCTTTGAAATGCCTCTTGGGCAGTATGCTCAGGCATTCTGTCTGAATTGGGAAACATTAAATTCTACAAAAATGTTTGCCAAGCTCACGATTACATTACATATTTGCAATCACCAGTAAAATTAAACAACAATTATCTCATAAGTTTTGCTTCTAAATATAAAAACTAAATTGCAAATGTGCACTCAAAAGGAATGAGATCACGACTCCAACCTCATTTATGGCCGTGTTACACATCATCCTCTGATAAATCCTTCATCTGATCGCGTTCTTCTGAAGTAATCCACAACTTGGTCTTGATGGTAAATTTCCTCCAGAAATGACAGCGACTATTTGTTTACAAGTCTGTGGGGCGTTTGAGTAGCTGCTGTCATGTGATGTGCATTTGACAAGAGGGAATGCACCTCGCGTTCTATTCAAACAAATTACAAAACCAAAAAAACAGTGCCTTTGTTGACCACCAAACTGTCGATAAAGCACACGTCTGTTTCGAGCTTTTTCCCCTGAAAAACATCAGACAATACAGCGATCGCTGATTCACCATATTGACCATTACACTATTTCCATTCAAAACTTTACGAGTGACATGTCTTGTGTATTCTGTAGTATTTTGTATTACTCACTGTTGCTTGAACCCGTTTTTCTTTACCTGCCAGAACATGGCATGTGGAAGGTTATGTAAAAGTGTGCATGTTCAGACACTATAATCTGCATTTGTACAGTGTGCCCTCTAGGTAATGTCTAACCTGAAAGTGGACACTTAATGTCCAACTTTAGTCCTCTTGAATGTGGGACTGAACAGACGTCATTTTCAGTTAACTGATGACTGGCTACTTTGGATATAAGTTATGCTGTCATTCAGCAGATATTTTAATGTTTGTGAAAGAAGTCTCTCATGAGCACAACGGCTGTATTTATTCAATAAAAATACAGCAGATATGTTTTATTTTGAAGTATTATTACATCTTTTCTTTGTTTTTAATCACAATTTAAATAGAAAATATACCGTTATAAAATTTGAAAAAAAGATCATGTCAAACAGTACACAATGTAATAATATACTGCTCTTGAAGAAATTTAAGAGATAACCTCAAGTCAATGGATTTGGAATGTGTTTTGTGTAAAAATTTGTGTTTTTTCCCATAAATGATTGATAATTCACCTTTCAAATTTCTGATAAAAAATAAAGTAAATACTTGCAAAAATTTATCAACAATTAATCAGTTATAATAAATATGATTTCAGACCTTAAATATTGAGTGATAAATAAGTATATTGTATATACATGTATATATACACTCACCAGCCACTTTACTAGGTACACCTTACTAGTTCCGGGGTGGACCCCCTTTGGCCTTTAGAACTGCCTTAATCCTTCGTGGCATAGATTAAACAAGGTACTGGAAATATTCCTCAGAGATTGTGGTCCATTTTGACATGATAGCATCACGCAGTTGCTGCAGATTTATCTCCCGTTCCTCCACATCCCAATTGTACGCTATTGGATTGATATCTGGTGACAGTTGAGGCCATTTGAGGACAGTGAACTCATTGTCATGTTCAAGAAACCAATCTGAGATGATTTGCGCTTTATGACATGGCGCGTTATACTGCTGGAATTAGCAATCAAAAGATGGGTACACTGTGGTGATAAAGGGATGGACATGGTCAGCAACAATACTCAAATTCTGACCCTACCATCCCAATGCCACAGCAGAAATCGAGACTCATCAGACCAGACAATGTTTTTTCAATCTTCTATTGTCCAATTTTGGTGAGCCTGTGTGAATTGTAGCCTCAGTTTCATGTAAATATGAAAATATTTTGAATTGGCCTATTGTCATTTTTCTGCAAATAAATTAGCTTCTCTCATAATTTTCAGTATACAATAGCTGTACATATGTTTATACAACATTATAACATTACCAAGGTACTTTCAGTGTCATATAATCCTTCAAGAATCAACATAATATGCTGATTTGGTACTCAAGAAGATTTTTTTTCATAATTTTTAGTGATGAAAGCAGACGTTGACCGTTTAATTAAAACTTTTTTAAAATAAGAGAAAAGTGTTGATTTGAGGTTTTATTTTTATAAAAAAAAATTCTACAACAATTTTTAAGCTTTTACTTCAGTCAGTTTAAAAAATAAAATAAAAACAATAAAGAAGGATAAATGTCATGATAAAACAAACACCTGTTATATTTCATTTTTGCTTCCTCTTCCCAATAGAATATTGTTACCTGGATGCCTTACCTGAGCATGACCTGCATCTTCACTTACATTCTCAGCTTTGGCATGGGTCCAGGTAAATCACAAAATCCTGACATACAGTATGATGTTAATCTAACTAGTACCACAGTGTCATGTCACACTATGCTTTGCCAGAATTGTCAACAATGTGCTTATTTTCTTCATATGGTAGCTGGGGTGTCTGTAATCCTTCCGACTGAGATTTTTAACCAGACAGCACGACCTGCGGCCTGCATGACGGCTGGATTTCTAATGTGGCTAAACCTCTTCATCATCGGCATGATCTTCCCTTTCCTTGTGGTGAGCGCGCTACAAAACCAGATATACTTATTTTAGCTACATTTTCAAAAGTACAGTAAGTGAACAAAACCTGTCAGTAAATAAAAATAAAACTTGACAGACTGACCTTTTAGATTATAAATCGCTATGTTACACACTACATGTAAAGTAATATTTTTTAAAAAAGCATAATATGAAGACTTTAACATCTAATTATAAAGTAAACTATTGATGCTTAATGGATTTTTGGATATTTTATTTTCTTCTACTGAATCTTCTCTGCTTTTGTTTTTGCAGAGTGGTTTAGGACAGTACTGCTTTGTGCCGTTTGGCACTGTATGCCTCGTGACTGCTACATATATTCACATGGTTCTACCCGAAACCAAGGGAAAGACCCTACCCATGATCACTAAAGAGTTTTACAAGCTCAACTACCGTGGACACAGGAAAATGGATTTAGAAGCTTCAAAAGCTCAATATAAACTTGGGGAAATCCTTCACTCCACTGCCTTATAGACTGCTAAATATTCTCAACAATAAATATATATTTTAGTACAATCATTTTAAACCTTTAACTTCCACTTAAAAAATAAAACTTTGACCAATTTTTAGGTTAAACTATGGTAATCCTGACAGCACCCTAAGCAAATTTAGGGTTTTGTGTTTTAATCACAACCCATGGACAAAAGGTCAACCAGACGGTTATGATGCCACTGGGTTAAACATTTGACGCCTTATAGTTTGTTGTTTTTGTTCAATGCGCCACCTGATGGATGTTCTGTGAACACATTTATTTGAATTCCAAGGAGACTTTTACGGCATACCATGGCTATGTCGTGGCAGAAAATGCGGTGAGCCGTGGTAAAAAAGCATTTTTAATGGAAACATCTATATGCCGAGTTTATACTGCTCAATTTTCAAAGTAGTCATGTCGCAGATGTTTTCACACTGCATGACTATCTGGGGTAGCATTCCGCCACTGCTGCGTTTACACTACAAGATGGATCGGCGACAGGGGATTTCACACTGCATGACTTTAGGAGAATCGCCAACAACGCTGTCTTAGTCCACAAACTACGTCTCACAACCAAACACAAGCGAGAAGTCATATGTAAAAAAAAATGGGAGGTCATGTAGTATTTCTTTTGTTATTAACCACATCATAAGAAGCCTTCACTGAGGTAGAAAATGTACTTATTTTGCTAACCTTGCTTTTAAAAAGAATTAGCAATTTCTCTCAAAAAGACACAGGTGCTGCTGCCAAATTTTCACTAGTTTTTTCTTGATTTCTTGGGTCCAGAAAGACTGAAAATCAGCTGTCTTCTCTTTTAACTTCACCCCCAACCTCCCACTGGCCTGTAGATACCCATACTAGAGGATGCTGCTCTCTCATTGGCTGTAGTTTATCGCTGATGCTATTTCCAATTAAAAAGACATTTCACACAGCATGATTTTATATCGCAGTCAGTTCCAGATATTTAGCACACAAAATATCTGACGGGTGGCAGCGACTTATCGGTGATTCTCTCAGATCGCATCTTTGATAGTTTACGTTGTGTGAACAAACACTGATTTGCGTGTGATTCCAGGCGTTTGTCGGCAATTTCTCAAAGTCTATCAGTGAGTCAAAATCATGCAGTCTAAACTCGGCATTAATTGGTCTTCATCCCACTGTTTACATCTTTACTGTGTCTGCAAAGACTGTACAATAGGGCCTATAAGATCCACAATAGACTTTCTGGATGGACACATTATTGTTTTGCTCTGTCACTCTCTAATGCTCCACCATTTCAAAATAACATTATGAACACAGCGATTAAACTGTACTATCAAATTTTAAATAGGGCTACCTTAGCAGAGCTTTGTGTTTTGGAACAAAATTATACAAGGACCGATCATTCCACTACACTCTCAGAAATAGAGGTATGTGATCTTTTTAAAAGGTACAAATTTGTACCTAAAGGGCCCTACTAATACCTCAAGAGTACATGTTAGTACCTAAAAAGAACAAAAGTGTTCCTCTTAGAATTTGTAGGTACTATAAGCCTTTTAGGTACCAGTATGGACCCTTTAGGTACAAATGTGTACCTTTTGAAAAGGTACCACCCCAGTGACAGCTCACGCACCTTTATTTCTGAGAGTGCAGATGTCTAACAAATAGATGTTTGCCATTGCCGGCTTTTAAAAACTGTTATGGACAGAGATCTTTCTTTTTTGTATTCACGAAAGCCTGGAATGAGATCTAACAACATCTATAAACAATACCAACGCAGAAGCTGTTTAAAAAAAAATCCCATACTCGTCATCTGATGATCAACTATCCCTGTAGCCACTGAGATAGTAGCCTGTTTCTCTTTATTTAGTGTGTTTGGTGATTGTTTATACTGTTCTCATGTGTTGATGGATGAGATGGTAAGGGTGTCTGTATGTTTTTATGTTCTGAGTCAGGCCCGATTACTATTTAATCTTTTCCTGTTTAAAAAATATAAATAAATAGTATGTGAACAAAATGAGCCAAGTATGAATTCACAGAATTTCAAAAACTATAGCAAAATGACATACTTCTTCTGCTGATATTCTGAAGGGTGCATTTGATGGGGGCCATGGGGCCAATTGGTAGTGAACCAACACAACGGACACTGGCAGGTCACATGATATTGACAACAATCCAAATTACATCCAAAATTCATTAACGGATAATACCGATGTTTAAGCTATTGTATATTGAAAAAATTCTAATTGTAGTGATTTCCACTGTATGTGAATTTGGACAAACCTTGTCCTCCTGTTGTGCTCTTTTTGACTTGTAGATTAAATATTATTTTCTGCATAGGTAGACCAGTTTGCTTTGCACATTTAATTCATCCATTAATCATGCATTACTTTTATTCTTACCATGGTGTAGATCTCACACTCAAATGATCTTTGCTTTTTGTTCAAATCACTTATATGAAATGAGCTGAAATGTCCCAATTTTTGAGTTTTTTTTTGGGACAATTTTTTGTAACCCAGGCTCATTCTGATTACATACCCCTATATACATTTCTGGAGAGAGCAAAATACGCCCCTGGAGGTAAATCTTTTTGCCGTTTTCTTTGCAAACCCAACAGTGGGCGCTGTGTATGCTTTTCAGATCTCAAATTTCTCTCAAATTTCTCTGCTTAATTTGTAAATTGCGTGGTCCCGGAACAGGTCGAGGTAATAGATCCGGCATGTTAACAGAGGAAGGAGAGGTGTTGCAGATGAAAGTGAAAAGCGGTGGCGGGGGATTTGTCTTGTGGACGATAGTGAAGAGTGGGGGGGTGTCACGGACTAATGTGAACAGCTGGGGTGGGGGGGGTATCGTGGACAAAATTGTTTAGATTTGGGGTGTCGTCAAAGAAAGTGAAGAGCAGGGAGGGGGAGTGTTCGTGTGAGGAGGGGGATCGGCAAAATGAGTTGCTGGGATTAAGATTCGGCTTGCTCCGGCACAAATTATGCCCTGTCTAAACTCAACCAATAGTGTTTTAAAAAGCAATCCAGAAAGAAGCCCCTAATTTTTACCATGTTTTCAAATTTTACCACATTCTCACCCTGTAATTTACTTGTTTATTTTATTTTTTATTCATTCATTATTTAAAAAAAATTTCTTTTCAGCCTAGTTCCTTTATTAATCTGTGGTCGCCACAGCGTAATGAACTGCCAACTTATCCCTTAGCCCTTCCAGCTGCAACCCATCACTGGGAAATCACACTCTCTCATTCAGAGACATACACTACAGACAACTTTAGCTTACCCAATTCACCTGTACCGCATGTCTTTGGACTTGTGAGGGAAACCGGACCACCCGGAAAAAACCCACTCGAACATGCAAACTCCACACAGAAACTCCAGCTTGAACCAGTGACCTTCTTGCTGTGAGGCGACAGCACAACCTACTGCACCACCACGTTGCTTTTTATTTTTTAGTCTTTCTTTATGTCTTACATGCTTTCTGGAACCTTTCTTTACTGGACTCGAACCCCATTGTTGTGGTCAGCTCTGTGTCTTAAGTCTGCTGACGTACATGTCGAGCTACCAGGCAAACTTGTAACAGCGGAAAAGCCATTCATTCATTCTGTTAAGCGAGAAAAAGAAACGGCACCATATCGCCCCGTAGCGTTCATTTTAAAGATGAAATGCAGCCATTCGTAGCTCTGGCTCCATAATTCATGATCTCCAGAAATGTATACAGAGCTACGTTTTCAGAATGAGCCTATGTTGACTTTTTTATTCAAGCCACATATATTTTTGTAAAAACTAATAAGATGACTCAATGTCTTCATGTTGTACTGACACAAAAGAAAAGAGGTTCCCTTTATCATGATTGTCATCAGGAGAGAAACTAAATCTCTGCAGTTTTGTTAGCACGTCTGATACAGGAGATGAGTTTAGACAACACTTAGGTAAGTTGTCTTTGAGGGTGTGCAGTTATTAGATTTCAGCTGAATGTTTCTGCTAAAGGTCAGTGTGACTCAGCAACTAAACCCCTGATGCTTTTCTATGGTAACAGAGAGCTTTAGTTTACAGAAAACACGTAGTTCTGGCTGGTGTTGGGAACAGATTAACAGAGCTAAATCTATTGTCGCTAATTCTGTAAAGATTAGTTGCACAAATTGGCAAATACACTTAAAGTGTGCTCTGTCTTGAAGGGGCATACAGATGTTAACCTTTATTTCCAGAACATCATGTTTTATTGAAGTTGTCATAAAATATAATAAAACCTTTAACCCTTTATCAGGTAACTTCACTGACATTGATTACAATATATATCCTGAAAAATAAAATCTTTTTTAAAGTTATAACAGTTCAAAGTTCTGGTAATAACCCCTCGTGACACTCCAGCGTTTGGGTATTTTAATGAGAGCCCAATAAAGAGATAATGCTATACTCCTGTAAGGTTTGTTGACACACACAGACAGCGCAGGGTTTTTTGTGTGAATTGTTGGGACATTCCATAGGTTTCCATAATTTTTATACTTTGAAAACTGTATTTTGTATTGCTCTACCTCTACACTATGCCTTAACCGAACCCTCACAGGAAACTGTGTACAGTTTTAATACCTGAAGCAGAAATAAAACTCCTTCTGTGTCATTTATAAGCTTTCTGAGAAATGGGGACATCAGCAATGTTCTCAAAATTCACCATCTACTTGAAATATCTGTGTAATACCTGAGTATGACATTTTTCACACACAAACAAATGCACACAGACATTGCGGCCATACTAATAATGTTTTAAATGAATGGAAACTTGTATCTCCAACCAGTTGTAAGAACAACAAATAATAACTTGACTTTTATTTGATCATTGAGAAAAGTGGCAGAAAGTTTTTTCAGATGAATCATCTGTTGAGCTGTATCCCAATCATCACAAATACTGCAGAAGACCTATTGGAACCCACATGAACCCAAGATTCTCACAGAAATCAGTCAAGTTTGGTGTATGAAAAGTCATGGTTTGGGGTTACATTCAGTATAGTGGTGTGCGAGAGATCTGCAGAGTGGATGGTAACATCAACAGCCTGAGGTATCAAGACATTTGTGCTGCCTGTTACATTACAGACCACAGAAGGGGACAAATTCTTTAGCAGGATAGTGCTGCTCCTCATACTTCAGCCTCCACATCAAAGTTTCTGAAAGCAAAGAAGATCAAGGTGGGCCAGGATTGGCCAGCCCAGTCACCAGTTGTAAACATTATTGAGCATGTCTGAGGTAAGATGAAGGAGGAGGCATTGAAGACGAATCCAAAGAATCTTGATGAACTCTGGCAAAAACACTTTCTGGTCCGTTTTAGATGACTTTATTAATAAGTTATTTGAGTCATTGCAGAGATGTATGGATGCAGTCCTCCAAGCTCATGGGTGTCAAACATAATATTAATAAGTTTTCAACTGCACCATGACTTTATTTTCTATACTGTACATTCTGTCAAGTGACAAAAATTTTGTGTAAAGTCAGATCTTACTGTCTTAATTAAATAATTAAAAGGCATGATCATATTTTATTTTGGTAAAAGAAAGCATAATCTAGAGTCTTTTGCCTTTCATATAAGCCACTTCTGATACCAAATGATCAACTAGAAGTCAAGTTATTATTTGTTGACTTTTGTCAAGTAGTGTATATTGTTATTATTGTTAAAACAAACTGAGATTCAGAAATGACTATTTGTGGAGTTGTGGAACAAATTTTTAATTGGTTTGTAATTTGAACCTTGAATACAATGGCGTAAAATAGGACTTTGTTGAATTCTTTTTAATATGTTTTTCTAAAACACAAAAGAAACTGGTGGACTGTGCAACTGGTTTGGTAAAGCAACAATTTAGTCTTTAAATAATTAAACACTTTAGCACAAAAGTAAGCCAGTGAACACTTCAATGGAAGTACAAACAGTTAGACGATTAAAATGCTTCAATAGAAGTGCAGATGACTGTGTATTTACACATCACATTATGATTAGCGTGTTTGTGTGTTTATGAGTGCATGTTTTAGTGTTTATGCTATCTCATGCAAATAACGCATATATATTCAACAATGTGTTAATCTTTATTTTATCTTTTGTCACATTTTAACTACATTGTAAAAAATGTTGGGTTCCACACAATCCGTTTGCGTTGGGTCAGAAAGAAGTTTTTTTTTTTTTTATGAATTTAAGTGGATTGAACATAAAAAGATTAGTTGTCCCCTATGAAACTGATGAGTTGTGTTGTTTCAGCTCATTATAAATAGTTTGAACAAAAAGCAAATGTAATTTTTGACTGTGTAGCCAATTTATTTGCAACAGTCACAAAATGCGATTTATATATATATATATATATATATATATATATATATATATATATATATATATATATATATATATATATATATATATATTGCAAAGAAACTTGCTTTATTGGCTAATTTTAACGAACTGTAATATGGAAGGCAATCAGGGCCAAAAGTTTTTAAACAAAACATAAATTCTGATTGTGTCTGGGATGTCAAGGAACCAACAGTTGTAACCAGGGCTTGAAATTAACTTTTTTGATCACCAGCCACTGTGGCTAGTAGATTTCCAACATTACTTGCAACTTGCCATTTTCACTAGCCACAATTTTGTTGCTTGGAAAATATATTTTGCATCAATAAATGTGACATTGACATGCTAAAATGACTTGATTTAGATGTTGTGTTGTCCACATGCCTCCTCATTTATTTCATTTATTTCTGTTTGAGTGTGTTGTGTGTGAGCTTACTCACTGTGCATGAGCAAATGGGCTGTGTTGCATTGCAATTGGTTTTTATTTCTCATGACTTTTTTAGGGCTCAAAATTAAGGATTTACCAAATTGATCTCTGACCCCACTAAAAAGAAATAATTATTTCTTAGCCACACATTTTAAATGTGTCAAAACAAGCAAATATATAGCTGTATACATGCACTTCTCATTCGACAAAACATTTCTTTTTTTTTTTTAAATTGACATTTAAAAAACATCTATTGTCATGTATCTAAAATATGCACAGTAATCTGTCCTAGCTAAAGGTCCCAGACAAGCTGCTGCTTACAAAAGGTTTGCTGCTTACACGAGCATCGCTTTTTGTCTAGTCTATTTCAAAGAGAACCGATCGCACCAGTTGCGCTTCCTCTACACACGGTTGTTTTCTGCAAGTAAACGCGCGAGTAATCATCCTCTCATAAGGTATTTACCAGCTTTTCCTTGTGCAAACACAGTTATTTTTGTCAGTTTTGCTGCTTCTTGATTCTAAGATCACATTTGCACGCATATTGGGCCATCCTTATTGTCGAACCCTGCTTTAAGAAAACTACAATGTAAAACTTATTTCCAACCTGCCAAAGTGGCTAGTGGGAGCGGCTGTATAACCCGCCAAAAGCTGAAATCTACCCGCATTTGGCGGGTTGGCGGGTGTTAATGTAAAGCCCTGGTTGTAAACCAAAAATCATCAGTCTGTCAGATGAAGAAGTAAGAGATTCAGTTAAAGAAAGTTTACTTAACATTGTTTGCATTTTTATCAGCAGATGCCAGCTTCAACACTTACACAGAATTCATAGGCTGCTCTGCTAACAATCTCAAAACGACAACAATATACTATAATATGCACCACTAACTGCATCATACATATAAGTGTTTAACCTGATTGGTTAGAACTCAGATAGAGATTAGAATGTTTCCACTTGTGTGACGTAATTCCAAACAATATCTCCCGATGATTACTTTAGCATATGAAGGTCAGACATAACAGCAGGATATCTCTGTGGTCAGGATGATTAGAAATAAAATTCAGCTCATCTTCATGTCTCCACTGATGAAGAACACACACACATACACAATACTTATCTACTTCAAGGCTGTTCCATTCTCTAGAAGGCTTCTTATCATAATAGTAAAATAAACATATAGCAGGCGTACACAGAGACAGCTTCTCTTATAACAGAATCATTAAAAAGTATTCATTCTTTCACACAGCAAAATTCAAAGTAGCATCAAACGTCCAGTTCCACTCAAGAGGCCTCCATCACCTCTGACCTGGGTTGGTAGTTCCTGAGGAAACAATTCATTTGGCATACAGAAAAAGCAATGACACTCATACTGTATCATTCCAGTTTTACTCTGAAGAGGGAAAACACTAAGCTCATAATATAAAGTAGGCCCATTGAACTTATTAATATTCATAAATACATAAGAAATTATATGTGTTTTGCTTCACAGCGAACTCAGTTGGACCGTTACAGCAGCAAATGTCAACATGTTACTTTAGTTTGCGCAGAGTTTCGCAGTTTGACCATGTTGAGGCAGTGTTTCTTATGGAAGCTGACAAATGAAGTGAACATATATCCCTAATACAAATATAGTCTCTAATACAATTTCATTGACTGCTGAGTTTTTAGATGGATAGGACATGTACATCATGTGTTTTATTTAAAGTATGAATGAGTCTGAAGTTCATTTCAACTTTTGTATCGTGATGTTTTCCAGCTGAAGCAGAATAAAAGGCAGATGTTTATTTTAGCTCATGGCAAACTAATGGTTTTTAGAAGAGCGGATATGCGTAATAACTTTATTTTTTTCTCACAAGGAAACGTTTTGTAATAATTTGTATGAATTCGTACAAGTTCAGTCGTACGAAGATGAACAATTTCTAAAAGGAGGCGTGGCACCAAACTACACTCCTAAACACAGCTGTCATTGGTGGATGAGCAAATTGTACTAAATTTGCACAAATGAGATCATACGAATTAGATACTGAATCAAAAAGTTACAAATTGCTCTGGGATAGCTTTACAATTATAGAACTGAAGCTAATTTCTTTTCTTTCTTTTTTGATTACTAAAGCAATATATAAACATTTATTCTATGGATTTATTTACAAGAATTGATTTTTGAACTCACAAAAAAATTATGTGTGCTAAAAATCCGCACTTTGTAATTTTGATTTCGAGACTTTTGGCCCCGATTGCCTTCCATAATGTGAGAGCTCTGGCACAACATGTCAGTCTTTCTCTGTGCTTGGATCCTGAATTTGAGCAATAACAATTTTGTTAATATTACGATTATACCAATTATAATGGCCCCATTTTTACAAAGACAAAAGCCAGTTTGTCCTATTTAGCTGAACCTAAAAATATCAGATGTTGTAGTGTATAATTTTAAAGTGCAAAAGCTATTTTTTTCTTCAATGGAATTAACTCCATTTATTTTTTGGAACAGGAAATGCTTTACAAATCTGATGTCACGTGTTATTTATTACCAATGTGGTTTGTACTTTAAATGTTCCCTGTATCAAAGATTTAAATACTTTCAAAAGATTGTTGTAATGACACCATGATTTCAAAAGAGGGCATCAATGAGCTAAAGAATTTAGAGAAAATGATGTCAAAATATAACAAACTGAGATGTTCATTTGAGTAAACCAAATTACTTCTGTGCACATTGTTTGGGTTTTCAACTATTAGCATGTACTATTCCGCAAACTCGCTTCTAATGGTTACTTTAGGAGATGTTTAGAGATTAAATCCAAAGTGTTTCAGATGTTCTTTTGGCTCTTGTTGGATCAAATCCAAATCATTTAAGCAAACTGTTTAGTTCAAACACACTTTTTAATGTTTATTTATTCCTTAATATTACTGTATAGTGAACTTCAACCCTGGTGTACACTGCTGCGCTAACTAGTTAATTTTCACTATTTTTAATCCAACTAAACGAGTCTTTCTGCAAGTATGACCCTAATGAGCACATATTTACAAATTTAAAGTGTTACCCTATAACAATTGTTGTCCTTATAATGAAATTCTGTCTTGTATATTGTAAAACCTGTTGTATCTGGAAGTTTCACCAGTCATAATCATTAATGCAGGAATTACTAAGAAGCTAAACTATTATTTAGCTGGCAAAGTTGCCAAAGTCAATTTCTTATTACGACAAAACACCTAGAAATAACACTATTGTGTGTTCTGAAGTGATGACCGCCAGGAAGAAAATTCTCAAATACAGTTTTATTTTATACCCATCTCTGTGCCAAATAGACAGAGACACGAAAAACAGTGTACAAAAACAAACATCAATAGAAAAGTATGCTTATATCCAAATGTCCAAAAATTGATCAACGCCGTGACATAAATTGCAGAGAAACAACATTTTGTCAGAAAACAAACAAAGAAAAAAAGGTAGAATACCAAACATGTACAAATGTACACTTCTCTATGTGCATGTCTTTATACAAAAGTGTCAATGCAACTCTGTTTGTATATGGGTTCTTTTTAAAGATAGGTCCTTTAAATGACAGATTTTTCCTACCCATCGCTGTTCACAATCAGTACTGGGAAGGCACTTTGCAACATACAAGTAATTGAATATATAAGCTAGAAAAAAAAACGTTTCCAGTGATGTAATAAGCCAGAACACCTTACTAGACAAACATAGAATAACATTAATAATAATAATAATAGGAAAAAAAATCAAACCATTTTTAATTGGTAAATAAATAAGGGCTGCAAATATTCAGATCACACTATGATGCCAGGCAGATGATGATTGTTACTATTAAAAGCATAATATTTCAATTAAAACATGTGAAATTAGCAATGATTAGTCAAATAAGTGAGCATACTCGGCATAGTCCACTGCTCAGATCAGCCTGCTTTAGATTTTACATGTTAACTGAAAGGAAATTCACTGATAGCTTCCATCATGAATGACAAACTGCCCTTCCAAATACATATATGCTGATGGGAGACTATACAAATAACCTGCAGGGTAAAGTAAAGGGTAATATAACCAGCATTAACACTGCATTCAGAGGAACAGGCTAACACCAAACACACACTCAATTACTTGCATAATAATAATCAAGACACAACAAAAGTGTGGATGTGTCATTATCCACTTAAAACAAGAATTTAAAGCATAAAAACGTCCATTCGTTCATTCAAAGCCCAGAAAAATATCTATTTACAAGGATCCCGTTCACAAAAACTAACATAATTGGCCATACATATATACATATTTGCTTTATATATATATATATATATGAATGTTATACGTCATGTATAGTGACAAGAATTTAAGTTAAGCAGGAATGTATTGAACCACTTAGAAAAACTCTGGTATATTTAAGAAAAGAAAAGATTACAAAAGCCCTCTGTTTATATTACATTCTAGAGATAAAGGACATCAGAGAGATCGCAGCATACACTCGTGTTACACAAACACACGTCATCACACTCACGCTCTCCTCCTGTCGGCTGCATGATTCAAAAAGGAAAAAAAAAAGCATGTTGCAACAACTCAATATATATACCTTTTTGTAAAGGAGACTTGGACACTGGTATCAATAAGTTAATAAAATATATTCTTTGCTTCTTGCTATATCTTACAGTGAAACCTGAATTTGGTCCCTGTTGGACGTTAAAAACAGACACACATCTCGTGACCAAAAGCAATCTGTTTCAGTACTATCCAAGACAAACAAAGCACAAAATATTACTGAGATCACAGCCATCGTTTGGCCTTAAGTTTTGAAGGATTTCATTTAAATAACTGACGAAAGTATTTCATACTAAAATGTTGAAGTAGGTGATGTAGGTTTTGTGTCATATATGGAAGCTTGTTTTTTTTCCAGAGTAACAAAAATAAGAAAATGATTTCAATTTTTTCCCTCACAATTCATACTTTTTTCTTGCATGTTTAGATCTTAAAATTAATCATTTCTTCTCAAACTTCAACCTCATAACGGCCAAGTTGGAAAATTTTCCTTCCCCTTAAACTTGATATCTTGAATATTTGGACTTTTCAACATAACACGTCTTTTGATCTAAAAAAAAAACAAACAAAAAAAAAACAATATAATTAATTCATAATTCATTCTTTTTCTGCAGGAACAGCATGTTTAGATCTTAATCTCAGAATTTTCTACAGAAATTTGGACTTTTCAACATTTAACACATCCTTTAATCATTAAAAAAACTACAGAATTTTTTTTTTCCAGCAAGAACTGCAAGTTTAGATCTTAAAATGTATCATTTCTTCTGAAAATTTGTAGTGTAAACCTCACAATAGCCAAGTTGGAAAACTTTGCTTTCCCCTCACAACTTTATATATTGGCTTTTTTGACTTTTCAACTTAACAACTTTTTATCTTAAAAAAAAAAAAACAATAAAAATAATTAATCCTTTGAACTGCAAATTTAGATCTTGAAATTAATCATTTCTGCTAAAAATTCTGAATTTTAACCTCACAACAGCCAAGATGGAAAACTTTCCTTTCCCCTCATAAATTAATATCTTGAATTTTTGGACTTTAAAACTTTTAACATATCTTTAATAAAAAATAAATAAAAAACAAAATAAAAACAAATATAATTATAACAGTACAACTCAGAAAACTTTTTTCTGCAAGAACTTCAAGCTTAGATCTTAAAATTATTAATTTCTTCTGAAAATTCTGAGTTTAAACCTCACCATAGTCAAGTTGGAAAACATGCAGTTGCAAGAATGAATTAATTCTTTACAAGATTAAAAGGTGTGTTCATAGTTATAAAGTCAAGGTATAAAGTTCTGAGGAAAAAGAAAGATTTACAACTTGGCTATTGTGAGGTTTAAACTTCGAATGTTCAGAAAAAAATGATTAATTTTAAACCTTACAAAAGCCAAACTGGAAAACTTTCCTTTCCCCTCAGAACTTTATACCTTGAATTTTTGGACTTTTCAACATTTAACATCTTTTAATCTTCAAAAAAAAAAAAAAAAAAATAGATTTCATACTTTTTTTTTGCAAGAACTGCAAGTTTAGATCTTAAAATTAATCTTTTCTTTAAAAAAAAACTCTGAGTTTAAACCTCCCAATAGCCAAGTTGGAAAAATTTAATTTCCCCTCAGAACTTTATTTCTACAAATTTTGGACTTTTAATTTTTTTACATCTTTAATCTTGAAAAAAAATGGAATTGTAATATAATCCCAGAAAGGTTTATTAACTTGCAACTGAGAGATTTAATCATATACCTAGATTTTTTTTTCTCTGTGGTATGAGGGGAAAACTGAAATGTGCTATATAAACCCACAGCTGAGAGAAAAGTGAGAATTGTGAGATAAAGCGACCTTCGTTTACATCAGTAGTCTACAGCTTCAGTAGTCATTGGACTACAAAACAGTTCTAATGACTCCAGCTTTGTTTTCTGATGGTGAAAACTTGTTTTTAGAATTAAAATTGAAATGCTCCTTAATGTTACGTTCTCTGTGAGGTACTCGATGTGTGGACATGGACACTGCCTGGACAAAAACAACCTAGAGGTATACATTCGGAACATATTTAGGACATTGGTTTGTCTTTTACATCAAACATCATCCTCAACCTATGAATCAGGAAGCAGACACATGTGATAATAAACATACATGTCAGAGGTGGAGGACTTGTCAAATGTGGAATAAACTAATTAGCTGCTTCACACCACAATGGAATCAAAACAGCTATGTTTCCATCCAGCCATTTTCACGCAGATTTTGAAATATCAAATTGAAATTTCTAGATGGAAATGTCAAGATGTGCATACATTTTAAAAATGTACATAAACATATGCGCATAACTGAGTGAAATAAACGTTTTTTTCCCAAAATAAATTGTATAAACTATAATGGAGACACATTTACTACATAAATTCCATTATGAGCATCAAAAATGTCAGGGGATTTTGTTATAAAAGATCATGCGATAATAAGAATGGGTGCAATTTGACACATTGCAAATTGTAAAACATCAAAAAAAAAAATCCCTGTCCATCAAAAAGCGGTCTTGCACCCCTCACCTTCATTGTGTGTCAGCTTCTAAGGCGCAAGTAATTATTCATTTTTCAAAAATCCATTTTTCTTTCTAATATTTGCATTCAGTTCATCAGAATGTGACGATTGTTGTCTTCTTAGACTCATTTGAAGGAAACGGTGTTTTATTTGTTAATGTTTTATGCCTATATTCCAGTTCTGCGCATAAGATTTATGTTTAGATGGAAACATAGCTCATGATGGCAAAGTCAAAACATTAACAAACATCATACTAATTAAAAACATTGAACAAAACAAAAGTAGTCTACATATGGCGTATGAGACAACAGATTAAACTCGCAGTTATAAAAGTTTGGTTATGCATCTCAAAAGGGTCATTTCTCCCCTAAACCCATTCCACTGCTGCCAATCTCAGAGTCCACAAGTGAGGAGGCAAAGGCCGACTGGACGATCTGAAAGCCAAAGGATTCAAGAAGTGACATATTCTGTTGGGGTGAAAAGGGTGAGGCGAGGTCTCCAAGACTGGAGGCAGCCGCAGCACGTTTCTTATGGACACGGTGATGGTGCTTGTTGAGGTAAGACTTTGTGCGGAAAGCCTGACCGCATTCGCCACAGGCGAACTTCTTTTCCTGGTCTGTTGTTGGGATGTTTTTGGAGCCCTCTGGTGAGGTCACTGCGTCATCAGGTTGGCCGTTGAAGATGAAGGATGTCACCTCCATTTCTTCTCCCTCAACTTTATGTTCAGCCTTGAGATCCATTCCGTTGGAAAGGTCACCGAAAACTGCATCTGAACCGTCAGAATCCTGATGAGGACATTTCCCAGCATTCTCCTGCCCGTCTGAGGTAAACACAGAGTGGGGAAGGGGACATCAGGGAAGGAGGGGGCAGAGAGAAATACAGGAAGAGAAAAGGAACCTCACGTTAAGTATATAAAGTAATAAAACTAATATTTCTACTTATGTGAACTTGTTTGATAACAAAAGCATGAAAAAAAATTAACATTTATGGCTCATTGTATTGAAGTTTGACAATTTTTTTTTGAATTTGCTCTTTTTAATACTGTAATAAAGAGATATATTTCATCCTATTGCACACAATGTTACGGTAAAAAATAATATCTTAATAATGAACTTTGTCCACTGAGTGCGTCAAGCCCCTAATGCTGTGTTCACACCAGAAGCGTCATCAAAGACTATGAAATATGCAAGACATGTCTTCATTCAGTTTTGAATGGGGAAAAGTGTAAAAGTCAATATGGCAAATAAAGCCCACCTTGAGTACAGGAGCCAATCATTGATGCTATATAAATACAAATAAAGCCCAGGGTGAGAAGTTTCTGCAGATTTTGTGCGATTCTGACATTTAGAAATTAAACTAATGAGACAGTTGATGTTAGATTTTATTGAGGATTCCTTATATGAAATTCAATCATAAGCTTGGCAAGCAGTTTTGGAGATTTTGACGTTTCCTTATTCAAACAGAATGCCCAAGCACACTACCCGAGAGGCATTTCAAAGATGGCCACCGAGTGAAATGACTTACCTTTATAGGACTTTGGCGGCATGTGTGCATGAACATTTTGTTTATTCGCGTTTCAAAATTCATTTCACAATAGATGCGGATTCATGTCATGGGCAGGGGTTCTGTCTGTCTGGTGACTCTAACTTTGTTGCTAAATGGCTGAAAAACAGTGTAGATTCATTCAGCACCGTGTCTGAGTCCACTAGATTTTTCATAGGCGCATCCAGCTCTGTGAGGTTATCAACTCCTCCAGAAACTATACCTGGATGATGGAGGCTTTCAGCGGTACTGATAGTAATAATAGTTCTCGGATCTCTTTACCTGCTGTTTTGGCTTCTTTGACAGCTTTATTAAGATAAAAAGACTTCTTTCGAAGTCTCAATCAAAATCATTCAGAAATAATTTTCTTGTCGGCTTAGTCCCTTTATTAAAAAGAGGTTGCCATAGCGGAATGAACCGCCAACTTATCCAGCACTTTTTTTACGCAGCGGATGCCCTTCCAGCCGCGACCCATCTCTGAGAAACACACACACACACACACACACACACACACGCACACGCACACGCACACGCACACACACACACACACACACACACACACACACACACACACACACACACACACACACACACACACTTAGCCTACCTAATTCACCTGTACCGCATGTCTTTGGACTGTGGGGGAAACCAGAGAACCCGGAGGAAACCCAGCGAACCAGCAACCTTCTTGCTGTGTGGCGACAGCACTAACTACTGCGCCACTGCGTCGCCCATCATTCATAATTGCTACCCAATAAATACCAAACTAGCTTAATTTAATAACAATATTTCCCCTACATGCTCATTTTGTACTTGATATGATGAAACGCTAAATTTATTTTTGGAGTGCACTTTCTGTAAAGTGTTTTGGGTTGACTCTTCCAATTTCATAGAAAAATTCTTGTTTCTAAACTTTTGTATATGCCCAAAAATTCTAATCTTTGGTTACTCTCTGAACTTAGATCCTTCTCATTATACATTTATTATGAATTTTTTTGCTTTTTCTGGCTAAATTTTACATTCATAAAATGTAAATATTCAAAGAAACACCCTTTTTTATTTTCAGAAAGGATTTTTCTTTTTATATGTGAACTCCTTAAAAGACTAACAATTATATTGCTCTTTCTTGGTGTAAATCATTTAAACTTGTTTTGCCACTTTGCCTTTTTGCCACTTTGTTCATATTGCATCTTTGTAAATGTTCTTTTTTGCAAAATAATAATAAAAAATCTCATGAATGTCTGCTGAAGTTCAGATTATCCAACTTGAGCAACTCGCACATTAACCGAATCAAACCTTTAGTTCGTAAGAATCGCGTCATTCGGGCCACCCTATTCATGTGAATCGCATTGCAGGTTGTCTATTCACGATTTTGCATCGACTTAAAATGTAAATCACTTGTGCGTGATGCTTCATCCGCATCTGATGTGAACACAACATAAAGCAGTGGCACTTAACCGAAGGCCAAATTCCTTTTGTTCTTAAGATTAATTTTTTAAATATATATTATTATTATTTTACTCGATCTCATCTCTTTTCAAACTTGTGTACAAAGAGTATATGGAAAAACTTAAAACAATCACTGGACTCCTACGACATCCATTGTTGGGACAAAATGCTTCTCCATAAATAAAAAATAAAAAAGCTCAAAAATAATATGATGATGATGTGATGACAGTTTCATTTTTCATTTTTGGGTGAACTATTCATTAATAAGCTGTGAGACTTCACCAAAACATTCACACTTTTTCCATACCAATAAACAATCATGAAATGCCCTCACTTGGTTTGAATTATTTGTGTACGCCTTCCTCCACATATATGTTAATGCAATTTACCCAGAACATGAACAGTAGTTCTCCATGATACAACCTATACAGTGATGCGTCAGAGCATGTGGCATAAAGGCCCTGATATAAGTCCGACAAAATTAAGGAATAAACTGGGGTGACAATTTTGAACAAAATCAGGCCAAAAGATTCGTCAGGGGTTCCAAACAGCTTGCCAAAGCAAATTTTCCAAAAAAGACTGGTAAACATGAACTACCATTAGGTTTGTGTGTGATTATGTAATATTCAGGTGGGGCTTTCTTTGACATGGAAGCCTCGTAAATCTTTGTTTAGTTTGTCGAGGTCTGTAAAAATATAAACACTGAAAAGCTGTTTTATAGTATAAATTGAAATGTAATTACAGTTGAAAGCAGCACTGAGATCTCAGTTTTTAAAGGTGCTGCATGTAAGTTTTTCACTCTTCTAAAGCATTAAAACACCATATGTTTGCAGTTATTTAAGAAACATGCTAAGAGAACATTTTGTCTTTGTCTGAAAATCAATGATAAAGTCAGTTATTCTGCTTTGAAAATGTGCGTTATGTGCAGGAATGGCTGTCTTTGTTTTGGTTCTTTTAACCCACCCAATGCCTGTTTAGCCAATTATATCTTAGCACACTGAATTGCCTTGTTGGAAAACTGCATATTTCATTCATTCAGTCAGAAAGTACGAGTCCATGACCGAAATGCGACCTGAAGAGGACAGCAGCAGAGGACCTCCGAAATGAGACGCAGATTTAGAGTTCCACTTGAGGTAATTAATTAGCAAATAACATAAATATCAAAAATGTAAACAATAGGTGAGCAGGTTACATTGTAACCCAGTGTCCTAACAACATGCTACGTGACAAGATTTGAAGTGATAAGCAATTGGGCTGTTTGCACTAGAAACAGAAATTTAAATACAGCCATTTAGAAGCACAGATTAGTGCACTTACTGCACTCCAATGAAATGGCAAGGTTTATAATTGAATTAATACATATTAAAACTCTTTAACATTATTAAATGTACGTGCTGAATCACTGATATGTGTTGGTTTACACCGAGTTACAGTCCTAAGGTTTAATGAGGTAAACTATCTGCTGCTGCTTTCAGTAGCATGGCAATAAATGTCATGTAAAATGGCAAACTTGCATTACTAGCATTTAACACTGAATAAAGCAAATGAAGTATACCTGGGGTGAATATTGTCAGTTTATCTTGTTGTTCAGCAGCAAGAAATAGATGGTGTTTATAAAATATAAATTTCAGATGTTGGTTAGAACAAAGACTCATTTTAATATGGGAAATTTTCCTTCTAACGTGTGCCGCTGCTTTTATTTAGAACACGACTTAAATCAGCCTTTAGGCTCGATTGCTTTGCACACTTCTGTTGATGTCGTCAATATGGCAACCTAAGTTGCCTGTGTTTTGAACAAGGCGTGCAATACCTAGTTCAACCAATGATAGTCAAATTTACATACTGCACCTTTAATACTTTAAAACTGCTTGCTTTAATGCAATCTACTAAAATAAAGTCCTATACAAATTAATATAATGTGTCTTTTCTTGACTCGAGAGCCAACTGTAGAGTGTGTGCAAACAACATTATTACAAGACACTTTCCTTTTTATATCACATTTTACCTGTTTTTATGTTTTGTTTTGTTTTGACGCATTTTTATTATTTGTTTTTATTTTTATTTTACTTGTTTCTTTTATTCTTGTTTATGTAAAGCACTTTGAATTGCCATTGTGTATGAAATGTGCTATATAAATAAACTTGCCTTGCCTTGCCTTGCCTTTCCTAACCGCTGCTATTCACTGCTGTTATTAGTTGTATGTTTACTTTGTTATTGAGAGGAAAAATGCATAATACATATTTACATATAATTCAGGTATTTCCAACTATTATTAGCTGTAAATGAATGAGAGTATGAAAAACATTAGGGCTTAAATCTTTGGCTGACAAAAAAAAACTATTTGGGGTAAAATGAGAATATCTATGTTTAATATTAAAGCCCTAGATTTCCAGCCTCTCTAATTGAACCAACTATTTTGAACAAAATAAATACAACTCAAACTGCCTTTTTTAAAAGGGAATTTTCAGACCTTAAATATTAAACCCAATCCAGCTCTTCCAAAGTGTGAACTATTAAAGACAAAGGGGTTCGGAAGGTGGTGCTGATATGGCAAACCGATGAAAAACGGGTTGCCCAAAGAACCACCAAAAGCTAATCACAGTTGAGGCGATTAATAAGAATGAGTACCAACTGAAATCAGATCAATGTTTACTTACAAATCTTATTGACCCTATTCTTCACGTACGAGCGGATGCAACCAATGGAATCTTTTTGGCTTGAGACTTCCAGTCTCCCTCACTTCATTTTTAGACGTAAAAACTTGTTATGCTGTTTGATACTGCAAACTGGATATTTTCCTATTTTATTATTCTAGTTTATGTATAGTCATGAACTTGCTTGTTTGTAGAACAAGTAGTTTGACCTTTTTCTGGTGTTTGTTATTCCTAGTCATTTCTCCCATTGGCAACTGAATCTGAAGTTCTAAAACAATCAGAAAAACAATCAAACGCACTTCCACATTGTAGAATAAGGTCAATAAAAAGCAACTTTGGAGATACTTGTAGCAGGCTTATCACTTAAAGCATTGAGACATCCTCGACTCTTTGGCACACACTCCAAACAGCCGTACTGACCTGGAAGAGGTCCATGAAGTGGAAACCCCGGTGCTCCAGAAGAGCGGCACTCCCAGAAATAGGGAGTCGGACCTGGCTTGCCCATGAGCAGCTCAGGCTGAAGGCCCGGGGGGACAGGCTGGGGTAGAACTGGCCCAGATAGCCCCCGAAAAGACCCCTCTGTCTCAGGAAAGGTAACCAGGAGTCGGCGACTGGTGCAAAGGTCTACACCGCCAGTAACCGCCCCAAGAAGGGAAGTGGATAAAGGAAAAGACAGAGAGGCCAAGGGGGGTAATTCGAAATCAATACAGTCAGAGGACCATTAGCTTCACATCAGTTCAGAAACTATCAGAAATTATGAAGACTGCTTGTTTAAAGCCAAAATGACAAAAGTACATTTTAAATGAATGAATCTTTTTCTTTCATTACATGCCAAGCCAGCAGCTCAATGATACAGTTGAAGCTCAGTGATACTGTTATAACGATTCTGTACTGATGTAAAGTTAATGACGTCTTACTGAAATATTTCTGCATTGATTTTTATCCATATTAACTGCCAAGAATTGTGTCATACGATCAAAATAAATTGACTTTCTCTCTATCCCACTCAATCCACATAGCAGTTAAGACCAATAAAGTGCTTGATAAAAATGTAAGAAAAAAAAAAAAGAAAAAAAGAGGAAAAATTTTCTAAATTCTAGCAATCACTTATCCTACATTAAAGAATCAGATGAATTCTTGGACATTAGTTCTCTTTAAAAAATGCTGACACCATATTGTTCCCCATCATGTGCAATGAGGAATTTCCCAATCACAAGCTGCTGGATTTTATGGCAATAATTGTTTGAAAAAGGTCCATTAAATCCACAGAGACTATGCACTGCGTGTTCATGTGCACTTATATGTGGACATGCATGAATGAAGGATCAGAGAACACTGTCATTATGCCAGCACTTGATGGAGATGATAGTAAGCGACACACAGAATGGAACTCGTGGCCATGCTAAATTGGTCAGCAGAAATGTAAGTGACTAGCAGACAAAGCCGATTTATAGGGCTGCAACTACTTCTGGAAATGCAGTTTGTTTCAACTGTTTTTGAGTTTCTTTCTTATACTTTGAATGAATTTAAATGTAGCCTTTAAGAAGAAACTTATATAATTTCAATTAAAATCTAGGAGCTGCCATAATCATCCAAAAAAAATGAAGCTTGCTAAACTACAAGGACTCTCTACATGTGCAATACACCAGCAATCATATTAAGGGTATCGCTACATTTGCACAATTTATAGTGTAATCTCTGAATAACCACCCATACTTTCAGCAAAAAGCCATTCCTTTCTCATCCACCGAAAGAAAAGTCCTGAAAGATGGTGCAAAATACATCAGAAAGGCCAAATTTTAAGCAACACACATATCGCTGATTCCCTGCTAACTAAAGTTGCAATAAATGATTGATGCGCAGCGCTACAATCTGGGTTTGCGGGTGAGTTTTTTTGCAAGCAGATGCAGCATCTGATAAGCAGCAGTGAAAAAGACAGCAAGTGAGCGAGCAACAGTTTGACGCTGTGGGGAGAGGCTTGCTTGCCTTCCACTGCGCACTGGCGTCCTGAGTGGTAGGGGGCGCCGTTGTGCGTCTGTGGTCTGTTGGTGCGTGGTTCAGGGAACTGATGTGCTGCAGAGGAAGGGAGCATGGACGAGCTGTGGTGCGTTTTTACGTGCACCTTTAAGTAGGATGCAGTAGAAAAACCTGAGACCATCGGAACAACAGGTAGGGAACACAAATAAAACAGAACAACACTCAGTCTTAATTATAAGAAAAAATGCAATGGCTTAAAAGTCTTAAGTACAAGCCACAAAACCTTTTCAGTACAGATTTGACTAACCTGAGCCTTTTGTCCATTTTTCTGCTTTTATATAAAAGCCAATACATTTCTCATAGCCTGAACTTACTTTTTTTCCAGGTTCTGCAGGTTGCAATGTCCCGAATTTTGATTGCCAATCTTAAGCCAATTGTAATCATTTGTTTTGGTTCAATTTGGAATTTCCCCAACCAATCCCAGAGCCTGGGGGACCAGAGTGAGTGCTCCGACTCCGATCCTGGTCTGCTGTGTGTTTTCATAAAATTATTTTCCATGCATATTTAATCAATACCTTTGTTGCATATTCCACAGTAGTTATGAGGTCCTTCGCTGTGTTTTTTCAAGTGGTCAGTCATGTAGGCAGCCCGGAGATATTTCCCACACACTTGACAGGGTATCTTATCTTCATGGCACGCCAGGTGCGACCTCAGGCGATCTCGTGTTGCGAAGGACGCGTTGCAAATCTGAGAAATTTCACAATATGGGTTATAAGCCTTTTCTGAGAGATCATTTGAATGAAATGTTTTTGCAAACAGAAAGATGATTTAGAGGAGTACACTCAAAAATGTAAATATCGCTGAATACAAATTAGCATTTTATTAGGAAAACCATGGCAACACCTGCTCGCATAAGAAAAATCTAGCGAAAAACGAGGCTGTCAAGCTCCAAAACATAAAAAAAGCATCATTTAAAGGACTGTTCCATTTCAAAAGTGGCCTCAATCACACCTGGGCATGGTTTAAGGCAACTGTGCCTAGTGTGAGTAGGCATGAGCCTGACGGTATGATAACCTTGGAAAAAAATATCACGGTTTGTGATTACTGCTCTGAAATATATTCTTTTTAAATGTCTGGGTAAAAAAAAAAACTAAAACTTTTTCCCCCTTTGAACACAATGTATTTTATTTCAAGAGTTCACACTTAGCTAATGATTGATTATAAGCAAGTTATGATTGTTGTCCCGGAAGAAAGTAGATCTCGACAACTCCCCCTTGATAAGAACTGATGACTAAAAATTGAATGCTATAAAAAGATATGCTGCAGGGTGAGATTGAATGCAGTGCAAAATTAAGATTGATCAATTCACTTGTTGTGCATGTTTTTGGAATGTGGGAGGAAACCGGAGGACCCGGGAAAAACCAATGCGAGCACAGGAAGAACATGCAAACTAAGCACAGACACAACCACCAGCCTATTAAAAGACTAGAACTGGTGATGTTCTTGCTGTGAGGATACAGTGCTAACTACTGGGCCACCGTGCCGCCCTATGGAAGGAAAGGTGAAGAGGTAGGGGTGGAAGGGGGATTCTTCAAATCGAAGATGACTGTAGTGAAAAACCCTGACTCTTTATAGTGGGTTAGGAATGGCCTGAATGGTGAATCATGCATGCTAATGCAGAACCAGCCGTGTTCAATAATAATCACTTGATCCTCTCGAAATTAGTTTATGGATAAACTTCACTTTGAGAAACATTTAAAATATTTTGGAGCAGTAAACAGGTTGGACTAAATAACAAATAAATCATTGACATCTGCTGCCGTCATTAGTTTCAAAAACACAGATTTTTTACTGTTTAATCGCTAATCTTTGGACATCTTTTCTGCTGGAAATACTGTTATGCAAAAAATAAAAATAATAAATTTGAAACAATCTTACACACACCTTAGGTGCGGTATAGCAGAAAATTTTGTTTGTTATAAAACCTTGACTTTTCCAAACTGCGGAATACCTTGAAAACGGTTATCGTCCCATGCCTAAGTGAAAGTACACCATTCATTGCTGGTGTCACACACTAGTGTGCATTAATTGCATTGCACATACTAAACTTTAAACCATTATTAACTAACATGTCAATAATATTTTACTTTTATGTGCTGTAAGATGGATCTTAAGCAAACTGGGATTAAAAAGATCAGATTCACTAAAAAGTGTTATGTAGCAAAATAAGAATAGGCAAACAAGGTTTAAATACAAAAACATTTAAGCATAGTCAGACAGGTAAATATTTGATACAGGCCTTTTGCTTAGGTATGCATGTGTTCTTAAATCCAGTGTTGTTTTAGCCACAGCATGAGTAGATTTACAATTTGAAACTTGTCATTTTAATATTAAGTCAAAGTTAAATCTTGTAGTTTATGCTGTTTCAGTGGATGAAAACACATTTCATTATATAGAGCATGCTCAATCATAAAGAGCTTTGTGTTTTCTAGATTAACAATAAAGATTTGTCGTTGAATTCCAACCTTTTTATCAGGGAATCCACCTTGTGATGTGGCGTGACTGTATGATCCAGAATCAAACATTAAAACTGAGGCACTTACTGAACCATCACTTTTGTGTTGCTTATGTTTTAGTTTTTATTGTTGCTTTTTGTCATTTTGATGATGGGTAGTTTGTGTCCTTGGAAAATGAGTGTGGAATCTGATTCACCTTTTCTGTTCAATGAATGAAACTCAGAATGTGTAAATAAATGGCAGCATCTCTCACCTGACACTTGTGAGGTCTCTCTGTGGTGTGCACCTGTTTTATATGTCCATTCAGATGGTCTGGCCTACAAAAACAACGAAAACCATCAGCTATAACACCAAAAACATAAATGAATGATAAGATTTTGACCATGGTTTCCATTGTTGACTGAACCTCACCTGGAGAATCCTTTCCCGCAGCTTTGACAGACATAGGGCTTACCCACGGAGCCGTCGTGAGACCTCACATGGTAAGACATCCTATCTTTGCGTTTAAAGCGCAGCCCGCACACCGGACACGCGTACGGTTTCTCGCCGGAGTGCGACAGCTTGTGCCGGTTGAGGTGGTAGACGTCTCGGAAGACCTTGCCGCACAAGTCGCACGCGACGTGTCGTCTCGTCCTCTCGCGTTTACGGGTGTCCGTAGGTAGTCCGTTTCCCTGAAATCTCTGTTGGCCAGGATGAGAGATCATCGTCGGGCCGTCAACAACGACCAGCTCTATTCCACTGCTCATGACACCGGTGAAAGTCCCGTGCTGCGCCTCGTGGTTTCTCAACTGGACTTCGTCTGGAAACATCTTCCCGCATATCCCACAGGAGAAAAGGGCCCCTTCTTCGTTTTGACCAGTGCTATTGTTGTAAGTGATCGGCTGCGCTATGGGCTCCTTTTTGGGTCTGGGTTTTCCTCGTTTAAAGCCGTCGATGTTTAGGTGGCCGCTGGAAAACTCCAACGGGGAAACCGCTAAGCGATCGGCCGTTGGAGCCCCGGGAGCGGCTGGCTGAGAGATGTTGCTTGGATCGGCACCGTCGCTGTCATTGTTGTCGGTAAACACAGCGCCGTTGGACACGCTCCCGTTTGACATGTCCACGGGTAGGGGGTATGACAGCTGCTCCGCGGCCCTGAACAGGCTGTGCTCGCCTCCGCGGGAAGGGGGCACGAGGATCTGCACGTTGGACTGTTTGATGACCTCCTGGCAGATCTCGATGACGGACCGCATGAGTAGAAACTTCGCCGCGGTCATCAGCTCCGGGAAGCACTCCAGGCGCACCACGATCTTGGAGGTGTACGCGAAGTCCAGGATGTCTCGGAAAACTTTAGGACTGATCGTGTGCATCTCCAGCTCCTTGCCCTGGCCGTCGTCTTCCGTCTGACAGCTGAACACCGACTCGAAATACTCGCTGCACGCCGCCAGCACCGCCTTGTGCGCGGGGAAGCTCTCCTCTCCGACGCGCAAGATAACATCACAAAACCTGCCTCCATCTTTTCTCTGGCCGTTGAGGTTGTGTAGCATCTCGGCGCTGTGTTTGCTCACCTGGTACGTGTAGGAGGAATTCCACGGCTGCTCTGTCCTCTCCATGCCGCCTTCATTCAACAACCGAGCCTAACGCATACGACAGAAGAGGCAAACCGATGACAAACACCTAATAAACACAAGCGCTCAGCAGCGACCACCACTCCTTGCCTTTTTAGCATCTAACATGTTAGCAGGGGGAAAAATGGCAGCCCCCCAGCTTCCTGTAACCTTTGACCTTTGCTTAAAGGGAGGGGGGTGTCGTCCGCGTTTAATATCTTCAATTTTTTTCACGCAGTTTAATCAGGTTTCCAAGTTTATAAAGGACACGGAGATGCTATTCACGCAGCGATATTGAAGTTTTCAGCTCGCATGCTGTTCGTCTTCCTGGTTTGCGGCGCTGCTGTGAATTCACATCCTTGTTTTTCAGCGAGCCCCCTCCCCCAAATGTACGCCAGACACTCAATGCATGACAGCAGACCGTCTCTTTTTCTCTTTCTGACACTGTAAGCACTTGGAAAACGTACGATAAACGTGTATATAATCCAAGTGAACAGTGAGGACTCTTCTCGTAGGACGCTGTAGCCTGGATAGTCGGTCAGGCAGCTGCTGTCTTGAACTGCCAGGGAACAGATCAAGCACAAAGACACAATAGAGCAAGGTAATTGGTGCACATTGGCTCTGTGTGTCTAGCTGCTTTGACAATCAGATGCACAAATACTTTTAAGGAAGGACAGTTAACCCAAACATGAAATTTTACTCAGTTTATTCACCCTGAAGTGGTTTAAAACATTTGAGTCTTTTAATTTTTTTTTAAATAAAATAATTTGATGATTGCAGGAGTGGATTTAACCAATAGGCAAGCGGCCACTTAGGGTCCCATGACATCTGAAGGCCCCCAATAAATATCTAGAAATGTAAATTATACCAATAAACTATATATAACATTGTTTTCTATCATATATTGTATTGAGTTAAACAAATAAAATTAAAATTAAATATTAATTAATATATATTAAAACAATATTATTATAATAATGTAATATTATGACATTATAATATCATAAAATAAAATATCCACCGCCCTCAATCACAGAGCAGTCAAATTTATAAATAATTTTTATTTATTTTTAGCTGTAAATGAATTTAAAGAAAGCTAATTAAGATAGTTTGCATTAAGATAAAAAGTAGAGAAGAAAATTTAATGACATTAAAAAAAAACAGTAATAAATAAAAATAATTAAGAAGAATGAGTGCACTTCAGGACTTGGGCCCCATGGCTGGAGTTGCTTAGGGCCCCCAAATCACAAAAACCACCCCTGGAAACCAATTGACACCCACAATAGGAAAAATAAACTGTGGACATCAATGGCTACCGGTTTCCAACATTTTTTTAAAATACATTTCCTGCTCAACCGAAAAAAAAAACCCAAAAAAACACAAGGGTGACTAAATGACAAGGTTTGTATGTGTTAACTATCCCTTTAAGAGAGAGATTACATTTAAATATGGTGTACATTTTTGTGTACATTCAATTTCCTGTTTGGACTAGAGTTGTCGCGATACCATTAATTCATTTTACAATACTATACCAGCTGAAGTATCACGATACCAAATAGTATTGTGATACTGCAATTCATAACTCAAACTATAAAGAAAATTGTTAGAAATACTATATTTTATATGTTATAATAGGTCTACCTGAATTTAATTCATAATCCTCTTATTATTGAAAAAAGCATTATTATTTGCACGTCACTTCACCTGAAATTTATTCATTATTTTTGTTTATTTTGTAGATAACTGACCAACAAAAAATTGCATTAAAATAAAGATACAAATTATACCAAATGAAAATGGTTACAAAAAAAAGCATTTCCCCCCAAAATTAGGCTATATAAGGTGGTCAAAAATTGTTTGTTTCCTGTTGCTATTTTGGGTATTTTGGTTTGTTTTGTTAATTTTTCAGTCTTATCAGGTAACAATCCAAAGTAATTCAAAATTTCACTTTGTGAGTCGTTCTTTTTAAGAGATTGTTGCGGTTGTTATAGCTACTAAATCATATTGACAGGAACAGAAAGGAACCGATTCATGTGTGCATTTGAAATGTCAGCAAACATCAGAAAACATGCAACCTTAAAGGGCTCCACACACTATTAAAATGAAACGGTCTATTGTTGCACAAGCGTGTGAGCATTTTAATGACTTTTCCACATGCAACATTATCTTTTGTAGATAGACCGTTAATGACGATACTACCGTTTACGAACTACAGTGGCACTGCCAGTATTTGAGCCATAGTATTATGATACTACCTTAGTACCGATAAACCATGCAACCCTAGTTTGGACACATGGTTTCTTTTTAAAGTCCCCAAGAAATCAAAACCAACCATATGATTTTGTTAGCTCACATTGCTAGTTTTGTGGTGAACAACTCATCTGTGCATGTCATTGAGAAAAAACATATAGTTTGCCCTTGTAATCTAAAATTGAAATCTGAAAATGCACTTCCTGTTTGTTTTCAGTTAAATTGTCACATCACATATTTCCAAGCACATGGGCGTGGCTAACATATTTTAATCATGCCGCTCCAACTGTCAGTTTTGACAACAGAAATGGTGAGGTGTCTGTTAGGTTGTAATAACTCTCCCCAAAACACTTTTCCCCATCTTTCTGAATAAAATGCCTACTTTTCTAAATCCAATCACCTTGCAGTAGAAATAAAAACAAGCCACGCACACGGTTTTCTTATTTAATATTCGGTTTCTCTAGGAACTGTGTCACAATGCGAACAAAATTAACAGTCACTGCTTCTGGTTCATGGGGACTTTAAAGTGAGTTAAATTTAAATGATGATTTTTTTTTTTTTACAAATTTAAATTAATAATTTAACCTTTTGGGATTCAGTAATTTTTCAAACCATTTGTCATTTAGTTTTCTGAAATTTTTTTAGTTGGTAGAGACTTAGGCACTTGCAAAAAATTGATTGTAACATGTTTAGTTAAAAATGGCCAATTTACAAATAAATAAAAAATTATTCTATCTAGGTCAGAGAAACATTTGCTTTAAAGTTTTATTTTCTTGAAGTAGGGTGTCATGGGGATTCGTAAACGACAATTGGGCGTCGTGACACAAGATTCAATCGTTTCTACTTGTGTAATGTGGCATAGTTCATGACAACCAATACTATGCCTGCAACCCTTCACGACACCATTTGCTGAAAGTCTAGCATGTTTCATTTTTTTGTTTTTCACAACAAGTTCTGTCATGTGGATGACACTATGCATAGGAGCACATAATGTCTTGGTTGGCTGCCGTTATTGTGCCAGCCAGGTAATAATTTTTTTTTAATTTTAACTACCTTTTCTAAAATATTTAAGTGTTTTAAGCAATTTTATCTGACAGACTGGCACAAACATGCAGACATCTCCATTCTCACAATGAGTTTCCGAGGTCTCTCATCCTTCCAACAAGGTAATCTGGGAATATTCAGTGTTGCAAATACATTGCAAAAGCATTTCCTGCTTATTCAATTTTGTAATTAATAGTGACAACAGTTCAATATAGGCTTCTCTGAAACTGGGAATATTTCACTTTTAATTTTATTTAACAAACCAACACAATCTCATGGCAATTGGTGTTTTGACACATATAGCGAGCTTGTTTTGAAGTGCTTCACCTCAAATGCCATTCATTATTCTTGTTAATAGATAACCGACCAACAAAAGCTACATTAAACTTAAGATAAAAATTATACCAAACAAAATTTGTTTCTTAAAGATATTTTGTCTAAGAAAAATACATGAATTATATTTGTTTGTGCCCCAAATGTGTTTGTGTTTTGAAATAAGAATTTTTATTTTTTTAATTGAAGTTGAGATGAGAAATAATGTTATAGCAACACTTGTGGCTGCTTTAGGAAATAATGCTCATCGTAGAAATCACAGGGTTACTGAGCGTGAAGGAGCTTGTAAACTGGCACATTTCTACGCAAGTCAAGATTTTATCAGAGGGGGGTGGGGGGATGAGGATTGTGTGATCTGATCATTGTATAAATGATAAAAAAAAAAATTTATATCATCATCATTATCCTTTACACTTTAATTATACAATCTTGTGATGCGACTATTGCACATACACACACTGCAATGTTGATGCTCAATGTATTGTTCAGCCCCTAATCCCATTAAGAAAAGCAAGCATTGTGTCCCTGTTTTTGATTTCTATATTTGACTATTCTTTTCAAACTTTTACATTTTCTTGGTTAATGCATTATCTGTTGTCCTTGGGTTTGTGAAAAGCCCTATAAATACAAAGCAATATTGCACTGAATAGGAAAACAACACCCAAGCCAAGCGGCCATGAGACTGCAAAAGAATGGCAAAGGAAGGGAGAACAGCTTGGACATGCATGGATAACACTAATATGCACTCAAGTTAAAGCACCAAGGACACCCTTAAACAAATTGCAGCATAAAAATCATGACATTAGCCATTTTTTCTAAATGTTCAAAGGAAGAACAGAGGATGCGGAGCATTTTGTTGAAATGAAATATGTATATAAAAAAGGCAAAGAAGGTTGCAACAAACTATTAATTTCTTCCTCTGGCATCTGAAGTGTTTTTTCCCCATTCAGACAAACTAAAACCTTGAAAATAAACAAGTCAGAAATGCAATTATGTGAATGATTTTTTTATTTAGCTTTTTATATTTATTAACTATTTGTGCTTCTTAAATTAATAGCACATTACTTAATTGCGAACCCCTGCCACCCTAAAACAAATGTGATTCAGAGCAGTGCTTCTCATACAGTGACTAAGAAGACTGGCTAGAGGAGGATGGGAGGGTTTTTCTCTTTAAAAAAAAAAAAAGAAAAAGAAAAAGGAAAAAAAAAAAAAAGGAAACAAAGGCACAACTAGCATTTGCTTCTTGGGTTGGAAGAGTGTCCCCTCTTTGAGAACATTCTGGCTTCAATATTCCAGCAAAAGTTTCAAGGGCCTGTATCTCTGGATCCGGGATGCATTAAACTGCTACAAATGGGAACATCTCCTTTCCAACAAACTAGCAGTGCCGCCCATTCATAATCAACTTTACATGGAAAACATTGTGCAGACATTGTGTGACTGGACAAAGAGCGAGCACGTTTTCTGTTCCCCAACAGCAGGAGAACCTTCCCCACAAGCACAGAAGGAAAACCAAAAAGAAAAAAAGTCACTTCTTTGTACAAGATGGAAAAAGAAAATCAATTCCCATAATCTGTACAATTCAGGCCTATACATTAATTTACTTTACTGCAAAATCTGAAATCTCCAGAAGAACAAAACATCCTACATCGTGACAGCGGCAGGAAAAATAAAACATTTTCCTTCTCAACTTCAGGCCTTCTTAAAGAATAAACAAAACAGAACTGCAAGGGATTCCGACAGAGCACAGGAAAAGAAAAATAATATAGACGGGGCTCTGACATCTGTACACAATGGTAGAAATCAAAAAGTTCACATATCTCCAACTAGAGGATCATGGGGAAGGGAAGGTTTGTGTTGCTTCACTCCTGCTGATTGGTCAGAGGATTGTCATCACTGGCGGAACTCGAGCTCGTCAACACTGATCACTTTAGTGGAAGGCATGGAAGGGAGAGGCTGCTGCAGCATGTCTGAACCAAACCACTTGGCCAGGCCCAGAGGGGGACTTGCACCTCTCCGCTGGTTTGTCCGATGGGGACCGTGGCTCTGGGACTGGGGGCCTCCTGAGGGAGCCACATGAAGATCTGAAGAGAAAATAGGCGTTAAAACCCAGACACACAAATGAAATGTGCAAAGATACTCTCTTCAGCTTCAACAATAGTAAACATTGAACTGTTTAAACTGCTTTTGCCACAGCCATATCACCCTGCAGCCCAAGACCAGTTACTCACTGAAGACAAGCAGGGCTGAACCTGGTCAGTATCTGGATGGGAGACCACATGGGAAAACTAGGTTGCTGTTGAAGTTGTTTTAGAGAGGCCAGCATGGGGCGCTCAACCTGTCGTCCGTGTAAGTCCTAATGCCCCAGTAAAGTGAAGGGGTCACTATATTGGCAGTGGGTGCCGTCTTTCGGATGAGACGTTAAACAAAGGTCCTGACTTCTGTGGTCATTAAAAAAAATCCCATGGCACTTCTCGTAATGAGTAAGGGTGTAACCTCAGTGTTCTGGCCAAAGTCCCTCAATCGGCCCTTACGATAATGGCCTCTCAATCATCCCCATCCACCAAATTGGCTCCATCACTGTCTCTACTCTCCCAATAGCTGGTGTGTGGTGAGTGCACCAGCCCCGTTGTCCTGTGGCTGCAGTAGCATCATCCAAGTGAATGCTGCACACTAGTGGTGGTGTGGAGAGAGACTTTAAATACTGTGTTTTTGCACATGCTACATTTTACGGAAACTTATTAACATTGTTCAAAGTGCATGTTTGTGCAGATGTGGACCCACTGGACAATCCTGGACATTTAGGCACACTTTATTAGGTACACCTTACTAGTACCAGGTTGGATGCACTTTTGCCTTCTGAACTGCCTTAATTTTTCGTGGCGTGGATTAAACAAGGTTCTGGAAATATTCCCTATAGATTTTGGTCCATATTGACATGATAGCATCACGCAGTTATTGCAGATTTGTCAGCTGCACATAGATGATACGAATCTCCTGTTCCACCACATCCTTAAAGGGCCATGACACCCCCCCACTTTCGGTTAGTCTACTTCAGAATTTTTTCAAAAGAAGCATGATTAATGGGCGTGGAGCTCCACGAGCATCGGGCAGGAGTAGGCGTAGCCAGCAGGGGAGAAGGTGAGCGTGAGCGAACAACTGTTGTTGTCAGTTAGCTCACAAAATGAGACAAACCATGAGAAGACGCATGAGTTTATAGTTTACAAAGTTAAAATGCAAAGAAATGAACAGTGCCCTGCTACATTTGTTATTCGTAATTTCATATACACATAACCACAATTTATATCATTATAAAGATAAGCGTGTTCATGTAAACCCTATAAATGAGGACTTCTCCCTCAATCCCCGTATCCAGCAGACTAAGTGCAGCAGGTCTCCTAATCTGTCTATTTTAACCATTAGCCCTGCTGGTAATCTGGAGGATTTAAGCAAACACAGCAGCACAGTGATGTGTCTGAATGTGAACGAACTCCTGATAAAAGACAGCGTCCGCCATTCTCTAATTCTCGTACTGCTTTCCTGGCAAAAATACTTGCAGCACACACACAGCTTTGCTGTATGATCGGCCCTGACAAAATCGAGGGGAAAACCATGCAACAAACCCTGTGGATCATGGAAACAAACGCATATGAGCCTTTATGAACGGCTAAATACTGTGTGCCGTGGGTCCATGTCTCACAGCTCGGGCTTGACACTGGCAGGTCTGATGAATAATTAAGCAGCCGGCTCTTCTCATAGGATAAGAAAACTCCGCTATGAATAATAATGAGAAACCGACGCGGCATCATTGCACTTGCAGTACTGCGCTACGTCGCCGATTTTGATCCCGCCCCAAAAATCATTAAACCCGGAAGCTGAAATTAGCTGACAAAAGCTCAAAATTATCCAGTTTTCCCCACAATTAAAGCTGACCGATGCTAACATTTGCTTAACTGATGCTCAACACACACAAATCTGTTAATATTAAAAAAAAAAAGTTCTCCAGGGTGTCCTGAACCTTTAAGGTGCTCTGTTGGATTGGGTTCTGGTGACTGTGGAGGACATTTGAGGACAGTGAACTCATTGTCATGTTCAAGAAACCAGTCTGAGATGATTCAAGCTTTATAACATGGTGTTATCCTGCTGGAAGTTGCCATCAGAAGATGGGTATAGTGTGGTCATCAATGGATGGACATGGTCAGCAACAATACTCCGGTAGACTGTGGCAATGACACGATACTCGGTTGTTTCTAATGGGCCCAAATTGCGCCAAGAAAGTTTCCTCCACACCATTACACCACTACCAACCTGAACCGTTGATTCAAGACAGGATGGATCCATGCTTTCATGCTGTTGACACCCAATTCTGACCCCACCATCCGAATGTCACAGCAGAAATTGAGACAGACCAAGCAATATTTTTCCAATCTTCTATAGTCCAATTTTGGGGAGCCTGTGCAAATTGTAGTTTCAGTTTCCTGTTCTTAGCTGACAGAAGTGGCAACTAGTGTGGTCTTATGATGATGTAGCCCATTTGCCAAAAGGTTTGATGTGTTGTGCGTTCAGAGATGCTTTTCTGCATACCTCGGCTGTAACAAGTGCTTATTTGAGCTGATAGAAAGGCAACCACAACTCAAACTATTTTGGCCATTCTCCTCTGACAACAAGAAGATACTTGGGCCCACAGAACTGCCGCTCACTGCATATTTTCTCTTTTTTGGACCACTCTATAAACCCAAGAGATGGTCGTGCATGAAAAAAAAAAAAAAAAAAAAAAAAAAAAAAAAAAAAAAAAAAATCGCAGGAGATCAGCAATTTTTGAAATCCTCAGATCAGCCCTGTACTAATGCTCGGTTTGAACTGCAGCAGATCGTCTTGTAGATCCTCTACATGCCTAAAATGCATTGCGTTTCTGCCATGTGATTGGCTAATTAGAAATGTGCGTTCATTATTTAATATACACTAAAGGTAAAACCAATTTACAATGTAATATTTCAAATATTACAACTTGTTTTAGAATAAATGCAACCTTTAATTCGCATGGCAGTACCAAAAGTTACCACTAGATAAAATTGGTATCTCAATTATATCCATTTCCAGTCATTTTTGACCTCAAACACAAGCACAAGTCTTTTTCAGGACAAAACTTAGCTTTTGAAACACTGAAATGTGATTAAATGTTGTTAATTGATATTAAATGTTGGTAGTACATACTGGGTCTCTGCTGCTGTTGTAGCTGTTGTTGCATGACTGCTAACTGCACGTGTGTTCCTGCAGCTCTGGGGGCCATAAGCGGATGTCCAGCAGGACTAAGTGGATACAGAGGCTGTCCTAAAAGTGCTGGAGGCAAACCCTGAAGCTGAGACAGGTCCACAGCCTGAGGAAACATGCCTAAGGGAGAGAAAAAAATGATAATGATGATAATAATAATAATAATAATAATAATAATAATCCTCAATTTGCAATAGGAACACATCATGTAAAGAGCTTTGAGTTTCTAATCCTTTCAGAGACTAAAACCAACCTGTTTGTAATAATGTGGGTCCGAGCTGTTGAGCCTGGATGCCCTGAGCCAGCATCCTCTGCATCACACCGGGGTGAAGCTGGGGTGGAGGTCTGACCAAGGGGACGTGAGGAAGCAGAGGGACCGGATACATCTGGGGTCTGGGGAAAGGAGACGAAGGCCCTGGGGACAGCATGGTGGGAGTGTGGGGGCCTGTTACCGATGGTGGCCTGGGCCGCTCTGGGTCTTTGATATGGCGGTTTTGAGTGGGAACAGGGGTGGAGCAGGCTTTTACCCCACCAGTTTGAGGACCACTGGTGTCTACGTCTTCCAGGAAGGAACTGGGAGATGGAGGTCCATCTATAAAATATGTAAGAGAGTTTAGACAAGTTAAAGAAGAAAAAAAAAAAAAGGGGGGGAGAGGGAAAGACTTAAGCATGGTTTCATACCGTCCTGTGAGTTATGAGAGTTCACAGTCTCCTCTTTGCTTCCTGGTCTACTCCCAAGATCATCCCGACTTTTCTCTTTTGACTCATACATTTTTTTGATCACAGAGGTGGGAGTGAAGGATGGAGACAACTGGAGATGAAGGGGGAAAAAAAAAAAAAAAAAAAAAAAAAGTTACATTTTTCATGTTTAGTCAACAGATTACTAACAGGTTACCTAATGATTAACAGACACTGTAAAATATAAATATGGAATGACATGGGTTCAAAAGACTATTAATTACAATCTTTTAGATTCGACTTACGAC
>NC_141026.1:43045000-43112500 GCF_052040795.2 Danio rerio | reverse complement strand
TCTGTTGTCTGTTGTCACTACAGATCCAGTAATGCGGAAATGGAGTGTGCTTCTAGTAGCGGGGATGAAAAAGAGCTGGAGATGATCGAAACCTAAAGCGGGTGTTGTCGCCGCGCGCGTACTGTAAAGCAGGTCGCACACCAGAAGCGCCGCTCGGCAGCGCGCCGCGCAGCGCCATGTATTTTAGAATTCTAAACATAGGTTTCTATCAGGATACACACACCAGGACCGCAAGTCGGCGGCTGTCGGCGGCGCCCGGCGACTGCTCAGGACGCAGTTCATTTTTCAGCCGCGCCACAGAGCGCCATCTGATTAGTTTCATGTTAAATATCCTTCGAATGTGTGCGTCTGGTGTGTGATACTTTAAACCAGGGGTCTCAAACTCGCGGCCCGCGGGCCATTTGCGGCCCTCAGTGCAATATTTTGTGGCCCGCGCCGACCGCTGTACACTGACAGAATCAGCGGAGCGGGGAGAGAGAGCGCTTCCAGCTCCGCTGATTCTATCCGTACACAGCGGTCACTGGCATTCCCCGCCCGCCGTGTAAACAAAGGAGCGGGGATGCCGGTGACGTCACCACGCACCCCGCCTCTTTGTTAGACGCTGTGACGGGCGGGAAGAACCAAGGTAAGCTGTTCCCGCCCCTGCCTGCCACTCAGCTACATCCTGCATCTTACAGGGCTCGAAATTGCGACCATTTTGGTCGCATATGCGCCCGAAAATTAATCTATGCGACCTCATAATATATTTGGGCGCATTAGTGCGACTGCTGATAATGGATGTAATGCGACCTGTTTTGATTTTTTGTAAAAACATGCTGAATCGCTCTTCCCTGCCGCTATATTGGTTCATATTAGCTGTCAATCAATCAAGGTATTCCGCTGTCAGATGACAGGGAAGGAGCTTTTATGACCACGGGAAATGCAAACGGCAGAAGAGTAAAAACTTAAAGCACACAGGTTTGCAAACCCCACCTAAAATTGAGGTGCAGATGAGAGCGATCATGACACGTCACGTGGTGAATAATGATCCACCAGCTGAGATCAATCGAGTACGCGCTTCATGGAGAAGGCGCCCGAATCTCCATGCGTTGCATTCACTGCGTGTTCAGTGCAAATGTCCGCTAAAAGTCAAATCTAATACTGTACATATCATTGCCAAAGAAGCTCGCCTTTACTAAATTTACACTGAAACTGCGTCTCATAACAAACAGCGGTATTCCGCCGGTGGTCATCGCAAGAATCTTGCGCTGCCTGCTCATAAATTGGGTTGGCTGACTCGCCAGCTTTTCCACTAACACAGAAAAATGAAGATCATCTCAGACTGAACCTTTAAATTGACACTAACTGAAACCAAATCTTTTTAAATGATAGAAGTGAGACTTTACTTTCTTTATTTTGTCTATTCTTTTTTGAGGTGTATATTATTTTTATTTTTTTACTTATTTACTGATGACTGCTTTGCAGCTTTCATCATTGAAATGATTTATTATAATCTTTTTTTTGTTTTGTAGCAGAAATATTATTTATTAAATTGACATGCATATAAAAACAGCAGTACCAAATAAATATTTCTTACTGCAATGCTTCATTTTTGTTTGATGCAAACTATACAATTATTTTTCATAAAGTAACAGACTTTTTATAGCAGATAACCTACATTCATGCACATTCAAGGCAGTATCATAATGAGAAATGTAATTCATTTTTACTATTATTGTCATTTTCATCATCATTAATATTCTATAATTATTAGACATTCATTTTGGAATTATTGCACACAAATATCAATGACTTCACAGCATTAGTCAGATAGTTTTTTTCTGGTTTTTGTCAGTCCTATTGATGTTTTAAAATACAATAAATCCCTTAAAAAGCAATTTGCAGCGGTGCTCAATCATTTTTGGTGGATGCTCCTAAATTTTTTCTGGTGCTCCTAAATTTATTTTGGTGCTCCTAAATATTTGAAGTTGGGAGCACCGGCGCTACCAAGTAAAAAAGTTAATTTCGAGCCCTGTCTTATATATATTATAGGTAGATACAGACTGGTACAGACTGATGTGACTGGAGTGGGGTGGGGGTGTTTTATTTATACATATATACGCCTTTTTTTTAGGTGAGGGAATGGAAGTTTTGAGTGAGTTCCCCCACTTTTTTCCCTAGGACTAGGTCTTTTTGGGAGCACATATTTGTGTGAGAAGTTATTCTCCACCTTGAACTTCAATAAGTCAAAGTACAGGTCTAGACTTAATGATGATCATCTTCAAGCCATACTGAGGGTCTCAACTGCTTCCGCTCTAAAGCCAAATGTGGTTCAGATTTGTGAAAAGCGCTGTCAAGTCTCGGGCAGTAAGGAGTAGGCAAAAGATGCCAAAAGAACTGTTCATAATCTTCACTCAATGTTCTATTAATGTTCAGGACACTTCATGTTCAGAAGAAATAATTAAAACTGTTAATAATGGCATTTGAGGACTTTTTTTTGTGAAATCCCTTATGCGGCCCAGCCTCACCCAGACTTTGCCTCATGCGGCCCCCAGGTAAATTGAGTTTGAGACCCCTGCTTTAAACTGTGATGTGCGCGCCGTGTCGTGGCGCCGAGCGGCGCTTCTGGTGTGCGACCTGCTTAAAGCAGAGAGGGGGGTTGAGCGCGCATACTCAAGAGCGTTGTTGTCGCGCGCCTACTGAAGGGCGGGACGGAGCGTGTGTCGCGTCGCGGGGGCACTTTTGATCATTTTGGAAGGGCACTTTCTATCCAAGACTAAAAAGGGCATGTGCACTGCACAGGTTGAGCCCTGTGTGTGCACGTGCCTGCAAGTTGGGGAATACGACTAATAATCAGTCATGGGGACTGCAGAAACACAGCACACTGTTCAGATTGATGCAGACATGAGACCTCTATCTCAGTCATGGCTTGTCCTCTCAAGTGGGGGAAAGACAATGCACAACGTTACCCACTGCTGTCAACCTGGGCCAAGTCATATCTCTCTGTCCCAGAAACCTCAGTCCCAAAGGAGAGGGTTTTTTTTGTTGCAGGGGACATTGTAAATACCCAGAGATACCAGCTTTTACCAGATTATAGTTATATGATAATTTTCCTTTAAACCCATCTCTATCTAAGTGAGTGAGTGATTAAATGTTGAATGTGATGAGTTTTCAACAATACTAAATTGAAACTTTATTTTTTTTACATGGTTTAATAATTTTTTGTTATTAAAATTGAAGTTCCTGTTTCAAAGCTTACAGATAGATGACTAATTTGTATGTCATTGACACTTTTGTGGAGTATTTTCATAAGTTTTGTTTTTCCTGTAAATGATTCAATAAATATCGTACCGTGACATTCATACCGAGGTATTACCGTACCGTGAAATTCTGATACCGTTACATCCCTAGTGTGTACATATATTTTTTTTTTATTGTTTAACAGATACCATTAATATGGCACCCTTTCGGTTAACAGTGAATCGGTTATGAGTATCCCTATCAGTTACTGAAAAGAAATGTATAAATAAAATAAAATAAAAAAATAAGTACATAGGGTTTCATAGATTTCATGGCAAGCATTAAATGAAGTGAACAAACTAAACATTGTTAAATGAAATCAATAAGACTTTGACAGGTCACCTGAAAGATGTTTTTTTGCTGAGGTGCAGGTACCTGTGCCTCAGTCAAGGACACAAGAACAGGATCCACTGACTGCTGCTGTGGCTGAACACAAAAGCAGAGGAAGTGAAGGAAAAAAAAAAAACTACAATCACATTATTACTATTACTTTACATTTCAATCAAAAATGAATAATATAAGACAGCATGTACACCATTCGTCCATCAAGACCTTTAGTTAACATCACAAACATTGATCGTACCAAACATTGCTTGAATAAAATAGCCAAGCATGTCACAAAACAGTCACATATGCCAAGCCATGCATGCAAAAGTCAGCCACAATTGCCAAACACAAATTTATGCCCATCACTAGTCAAAATAAACTCTCATTTACTACCCCAAACTAGCAAGCAAACAGCACTATAGTACATTGCATGATACATACTTTGAGGGAAACTCCCAGTATACAGTTGGACTCACACAAGCAGCTTTACCTGAGGTTGGACAGCATGCAGCAAGCGATACAAAAACATGCAAACACAACCACCAGCTGCATACTTACATTGGTCCCGCTGGCTTTTGGAAGTGTGGGCAGAGTTCCACTTGCCTTCATGGTGTTCACTAATTTATTAAATGCAGACATATCAGAGTCTCGTGGTCGTGCTGTAGTCTTGGCTCCTCCTGTCAAAGCCTCTTCCAGGTGCTCTGCCATGAAAGGAGTTCCACCACCTCCACTCGACTGCCTTTGAGGTAATGATGGAGCAGGTTCAGGCTGCACCTTCAGTCCTTTCAGACCCACCTCCACTTCCTCTAGAGACAACACCACACCTGAACTCGCTGAAAGAGGCAAGATAAACTTAATATCATTCATTTACTGCAATTTTACAATGCACATCATTGATTAGGGGGCCAGAAATGTAGTCCGTTACAGATTCAGTTTGATTATATTTTAAAAGAAAAAAATATATATACACTCCATTTATGAAATATAAAAAAAACTAAAATTCACAAAAATAAATAATTGAAAAACGTTAATATAAGTGTAGAATATAAAATATACACAGGATAGTACTCACTGCTCTCTTTTAGGTGAGCCTTGTTAACATTCAGGCTGGACAGGAGAGGTTTCAGGTCAATATTGGCTTTATGCAGTAGCTCTAGTATGTCCACCTTCTCCTTGTGTTCTGCTGAAGAGATGGGGGTGAAGTACAAAGACGGACCCTGATTCAGAGATCCAGTATGTGGATCGAGACCTGACAAATCACAGGAAACACCACAGTATAGTGATCCACAGATACACCACTACATTTATATTAACATTTATTTATTCTTAAAGGTGGCATTTAAACTAGGCAAAGACTAAAACTAAAGACTGACACACAACAGCCTAAGGAAAATGATCCAATGGATGGCATCCAAGGGTGTACCAATATATCATATGAAAAATCATAAAAGAAAATGCACCGAAGCAAACGATGACTTGAAATATTGAGCTTGTTTTTTTTCTGCAAGACTCAGCTTACTGAACTTATCGGGTATGATTGACCTAAAATATGTTAATTACATCAAGCTGACTCCAACGCACATGCTAACACACACACACTCTGCATCGGTCACTTTGTGTAACATTGGACTGCTAGTTACCACATAATACCTCCCTGTTATAATATTTTTAAGACGGTCACTATCATATTTACAGGCTTCTTGCACTATATACTGTTTTGTATCACATTGTACTTTGTGCAATATATGCGGTTTTGAATCTCCACAACTCTGGTTTGCACTCCTTGCCATGTGCCCTTAAGTGAAACAGTATTGTTTTAAAAAAAAATCTTGTTTTATATTCTTCTTATTATTATTATAACAATAACATTTGTATGTATAATAATATAATTTATATTATTATTTAGATTATATGTGTAATTGTATTTATTGTAACTTCTTTAAAATTCTACTTTCTGTATTAATATTTTATGTTCAGAATCTAGGATATGAGATAACGCAATAACGCAATTATGATTCTTTGTACGTCCTGAACATGTGGTTGAAATGCCAAACAGTCTTTGGTCGGTGCCAATAGCCTAGTGGTTCAGTGCACCAACATATAGCACCATAGTGCTCATAGCGACAGGAGTTCGATTCCCGGCTCAAGGTCCTTTGCTGGCCCTTCCCCTCTCTCTGCTCCCAATGCTTTCCTGTCTGTTACTGCCACTGTGTATTTTTTTTTTGTTATAAAAAAAAAATAATAAAAAGCCCTCACCTTGACGTACAAAGTCGCATAATGATGTTTAATGGTCTCAAAAACCAAGAACAAAAAGAAAACAATTGTAGAAAAAGTAATTTCTGAGCTCACTTTTGTTCGTTTAGAACAGGGAATGTTTGTCCACGGATAAAACCTACATCAGTGTTCCCTGAACTGTTTGCAGGACATATTTTTGCCAGGTTTTTTTTTACCATATGATTAAGAATTTTTTTTTTAAATAAAAATAATAATAAAAAATAAATAAAAATAATAATAATGATCTTTTTATAGCATACAGTAGAGACAGTAGCTACGTTTCTATGCACTTATTTTTATGCACATTTTGGATATCGGCATAAAGCAGAATCAAGAGCGTCTGTGCTCCACATCTCACGCCTTTAAACAGCACCCTGCGTTCACTGCGTGTCAGGATTGTCTTGAGGGCGTACTCGCACTACGTACAATTGCCTTGAACTGGGCCAAAACATGCTTGTCCCCCCTCTCCCGTCTCCCCCGACGGCCTGCACTCACATTGCATTCGCGCCTGAGCACGTTTACGTCATCGATGATGCGCTCAGCACAGTGGAGATTTTAGTTATATCGTTTTTGCAGTTTGAGATTCAGTGAAACGCAGTCAAATATTTTGCAGAACAGATCAGCCACTTTTGACACTCAGTCCTCGCACTGCAGGAATTAGGAAGTTTGCTAAAGGTGCAGCTGTCGTGCAGTGAGGGGTTTGCGTCGTTAATAATCTGACAGTTTGCGTTCATTGAACAGTAAGAATGATTAATAAATCCATAAGAAACAGTCCATTAAAAGTCACATCTCATCTTCAGTTTCGGGCTCAGGCCCACTTTTCACTCAAACTACAAGCGTACTGCACCTAAGCCCAAGTGAACTGTGTTCTGGCACACCTCTTCCAACGGGGCCAGGACGGCAAACTGAACCGCGCCTGAGCCAAATTCCGAGCACTCACTTCTTAATCCGGGAATCGGGCCAAGGCACAGTTCGGATAGCATAGTGCGAGTACACCCTGAGGCGCAAGTCACCTATGAAATGAAGAAAAGATTCACGCCACTTCTACCACAGCAAATTCTGTTTTTACTGTTGATATTAAGCACCAGTTAATCAAGTGACTATTTTGTTCGCTTTGACTCATTGGATGAAAACACTGCTTTATTCGCAAGTCTTTCAGGGTAATTTGCATTTTTGGATGGAGACATAGCTAGTGTTGTATTTCAGCATCAAACCTAATATCAAAACCTGAGGGTATCACACCCCTATACACATTAGATTACATGTTTTATTCTGTCATTTGGTAATGCTTCTGTCTGCCAGCTCCAACAAGTTGTAATGAAAACATGCAGCTATTTTTTTTATAAACTGTGAGTGCATCTGTGTCATTATTGGCCAATTTCAGTTTTGTGCCCGTTTTTACATAATGAACAAGTTCTTTACATGTGCTAGTTCCCAATCCTGCAACCTCAGAGAGGGTGGGGGAGCAACTCATTAGCATTTAAAGAGATAATCAAAAACGGCTGTGAACTGAGGTGTATTTGACAGGGCAAAAAGGGTGTTTATGTCCTTTGATCAATTTATCAAAAAGTTTTTTTTATAGATTTTAATTAAGAACCTGAAAAAAAAACAACTTGTGTAAAACAGGCATTTGAGCCACCTTTAACCAACATTATGAAACTGCAGGCCCGGCGACCCAACCGCACACTAAAGGCTGATTTATACTTCTGCGTCAAACGCCGGCGTATGCTACGGCGCTGACGCATAGCCCTTCGCCGTGGCCGTCGTGACCTCTCAAAAAATGTAACTACACGTCGCAACGACGCGTAGGGCAAGCTCTGTGATTGGTCGATTTGGTAGCGCTGACGAGTCTGGGCGGGACCGAGAGCCGCGCGAATGGTGCGAGCCTGATGAAGCGATTGTTTACAATTGTGGAGTTCCGTGAAGGAGCTCCGGATGAAAAGTTTTGTTTTGTGTTTACCTCATAGTTAAAGTTGTTGCACGTCCGCCGGTTCCTGCCTCAAAATGAGCGAGTTTGAGCCACTTGTACATCCCGGAAGTGTTCAGGAAAAGCAAAATAGCACCGAAGAAACTCGACACAGAGGAACATTTACACCTCACTGCCAACTAGCGTTTCAGAAGTGTTAATGCAGACCAACAGAGACAGCGCACAGAAGTATAAATGCACAGCTACACGCGTTGCATGCGCCATGGGTTACGCCGGTCACTTGACGCAGAAGTATAAACCAGGCTTCAGACCTGCACGCTTAAACAGCTAGACCTGCACTTCCAGACCTTAACAGTGCCACCTGCTGTTTAAAAAGAGCTACTATCCTGAATTCAGCTGCTTATAAAAATTGCAACAAACTATTTTTCTAGTATAAAACATTACGTTATGAGTGAATTCATTATTATATAAAATAAACATACTACATTTATTCTGTTGTATTTTTATTAATTGCATTTTTAAATAGATAATCAGTTTTTTTCCACTTATTTTCAGACACTTATATCACTGTTTTGTATTAAGTTGAGGGAATTAATATTATCTTCATATACAATAAATTTCTTCGCATACAATAAATTATAGTACTCTGGGTAATTCTCACAACAAACTGTACTTTTTCATGAGGTCCTACAAATCATCAAACTGTAAACAATGCAGAGAAAAATGGTGAAAAATAATAATTGAGTTAATAATTATGTTTTTACGTAGAAAATAACATCAAATAAAATAAATGCTTTACATTCTTGTTGGGGAGATTTTTCATTTCTTGAGCAAATAACAGTGGAAATATCTGCAGCATTTGGTGCACTGTATTAGTGTTAGCAGAGACCACCCTGTTTAAATTGTAATATCAATCTGGGACAAAAAAAATACACAAATCAGGAGCAAATTATTTTAGCTCTAACCTAAGAGAGCTCATTTTGTAAATTCTATGCAGAGTAACTGATATTTTGATTTTCAAAAAAACTTTTGTAATCATTACAGAACTTATTAATAATTTATAAAGTGTTATTGTGTTACTGTTACTGTCTTTGGTAGCCCTTTCAGATCGATAATACAGTAATATGTACTGTAGCCCTATATGGCACTAAAATAGCTTTCAAATAATAATCGCGTTATATATTAAACATTTTATTTTAACACTTTTGCTTTTTTATTTTGCCAGAAAACATTGCTAGGAAATTGTCCCAAAAAAGGTACAATAAAACCGAAATAGGAGCAAGCTGTAAATATAATTTAATATAATATAAAAAAATTTTATAATATAAATATACTAATTTTGATCAAATTAAACACCGAAATGATTGTTTGAATTTTCAGGAATCGCTTTAACAATCAATAACCTTACTGGCGTGTCTGATGTTGCTACTTGCTATAAAGTGCTGGTCTGAGCGTGCAGTTGGGTCTCCGTACCTGCTGCATCAACCTACCCAACAGCAGGTAGCACTGTCAGAGAAAACGATAGGTCTAGAAGTGCAGGTCTGTGCATGCAGGTCTGAGCAAGCAGTTGGGTCTCCAGGCCTGCAGCTTCACCTTACTCCCTTTAACACTGCTTATCAACTTAATAAAAAAACTAACCTTGAATTCAAGCATAATGCTCTAGAAATAACTTCGGTTGAATTTCTGTGAAGTCAACCCTGCCTATTTGTTTCCTTTTAATGTAATTAGTCTCCTCAAACATTTGTCTGCTCTGGATTAGTAAGCACCAAGTCAGTCAAGTTTGTCATTTAACCAAAAAATAAAAATAAATACTTTGATAATTTTGTCCACATTTGATAAGACTAGAACTTAGCCCATGGTTGGGTCTAGTCACAGATAAACAGAATGATCTAATAGCAGTACTTTGTGTAGAAAATAGGGATGCAACGATTGTAGATTTTGGTTGAACGATTATAGTCGGAGAAATAATCATGGTTTCATGGTTATCATGCTTTCATTCATTTTAAAAATCACCACTAGTTTAGAAAAATCACATGAAATTATTGCTGCTCAGTAACCACATAATACAGCACAAAATAACATTAAAAACAAACAATAGTACATTTCTCTATTTTTACACTGTATATAAATGATAGAATAATGAATAAATTAATTTAAAAAATGTATTTATCTAATGCAGGGCTTAACATTAACTCAAGGGAGCACCCATCAAAAACGAATGAGCACCACTGCAAATTACAGATTTATTGTATTTTAAAACAGCATCAATGCGGACTAACAACAACCAGAAACAACTAGCTTATTCTGTTATTGATTATTGATATTTGTGCAATAATTTCTAAAATAAGTACAATAATTATAAACTATTAATAATGATGACGACAATAATACTAACATTAAATAACATTATTATGCTACCTTGAATGAGAGTTATGTGCTATAAAAAGTCCTGCTGTTACTTTGAGAAAAAAAAAATCTATGGTTTGCATCAAACAAAAATGAAGCACTGCAGTAAGAAATATACATTTTGTACTATTGTTTTTATAAGCATGTCACTATAATAACCAGAAAGATAGGACAAAAGAAAGGAAGAAAAGTCTTACTTCTACTACTCTTTAAAAGTTTCGGTGTGTCATTTTAAATGCTCAGTCTTGTTTTCATTTTTCCGAGTTTGTGGAAAAAAGCAAGAGAGCCGGCCCAATATATGTGGCGCAGAGCAGCAAATCTCACGATGACCACCTGCACAGTACCGTTCTGTCATGAGCCGAAGTTTCAGTATAAACTTTGTATAGATCTTTGCCAAAGAAGCTCGACTTTACTAAGTTCGATTTTACATTTAGCATCCATTTGCGCTGAACACGCAGTGAATGCAACGCATCGAGATTCGGGCTATTAGACAGCTAATCCACTTACGAGTCTTTCTGCACTCTCTCTGTAAGCACTCGATTAATCTCGGCTGGTGGATCAATATTCACCACATTATTGCTCTCATTGACGCCAATACTTGTAACTTTAAATGGGTTCGCAAACCTGTATACTTTCCATTGCTTCGTCCTTAAACTTCAGCCGTTCCCTCCATTGAAAATAATGAACTTGCATGAGCTTGCCTTAGTTAATAGCCTCAGTCATAATTAATCCAGTGTGCATGGTTATTAGTCTCAATGTACAAACTAGCACACAGTTTGCATAACTTTGTTTAGTTGCTGCAGTTTTGTTCTGTGCAGAAACGCGGTGTTGAGAAGCCTTTACGATTAAATAACCGTGACGAATTAAAGCGCGGTTAATAGTGAAACCGGTTATTGCATCTCTAGCAGAAAAATGGGCATTTAGATGACTAGGTAGAACAGTTGGTTAAAAAGCCTAAAGGAATTATTAACATTTAACAAAAATATTTAGTTAAAATGCTAAATGGGGAGTTTAAATAGGAAAACAGAGGGTATCAGTAACAGTTCTAAGCTCAATATCAGTCAAAACCTACAACCAGAGCTAGGTGAAGAGACTGGAGTAGAAAAGATTTACCTGCCAATCTCTCCAACTCCTCATGTGGTGTGGACCTTAGACTGCTGGAGCGGCTCCCAGAGGGACTTCTGTTACTGGAGAACCAGCGGCTAAAACGGCTGGCCATGACTGGACCATCAGCAAGAACATCTTCAATCATCTGGAGGAGAAAAAAAGAAACCAATTGTTTAAACGGTTACAGCATAGAAGCAGGAAACGGCCTTGGGGAGTGAGTGACACTTACGTGAAGAGTGTCTGCAGACTGCTTAGCACAATGGGGTGAAAATGGGCATTGTGGAGAATAGGTTCAATTACAAGAATCCCACTTAAATTCCAAATAGCAAGTCTAATTTTGCACAATCAAGATGTGCATCCCCAAAGTTTCAACAGAGTTATTACAATGCTTATAGAGTCAGATGGGCATAAATTTGCATTTCATTGAGCTTTCAGTAGAACAAAACTTAAAACCAACAAATAGCTTGATGCCATACAACCATAAAACCAACAATTTCACATTTCTAACAGCAATGTCATCATCATTTGAACCATTCTGCAATCATCAGTACATAAAGTACTATTGTTACATCAATTCATTTAGTAGGCGCTTCAAAAGATTTATAATCCATTACAAAGAATCACATTAGAACATAAGCCAGAAAGAGACACTACTGAAGAGATGTAAAAAATAAGAGAACCTTGAATAGTAAAGAGTCCTGTTATAGGACAGGGACTGAGAAGAGTGATTAAAAGTCCCCAGAAAGAACCTAATAACCTCAAACATCTCTCAACCTTAGGTGTGATTTGCTGTTTACTGCTTCTCCCTTTAAAGACAACCCAGATATTCTGTGCCAATCACCCGTAGAAACATGCAGTGCTCCCCATATCTTACCGAAGCCAGACCAGGCATGGTCTTTTCAAGATTGAAGAACTCATTGAAGTCAAAATCTCCAGGGGTTTGCTCAGGAAGCTCAGCATGTGGAACCTCTTGATCAGCTCCTGACTCCCGAACTACTTCAGGGCCGTCTGAAAGTCCACCATTGCATTCAACTGTAGAAAAAAAGAGATTGAATAAATACAAGCCCACCGATGATCGCACTTTTGTTTGAGACTCGTTTCCTACAGCACATGCCTTCTTTAACGGACTCTGGCCTCTTCTTGGAACGTTTGGTCCTCCGTTTGTCATCCTCCAAGATTTTGTCATCAAAGCCAATGAGCTCAATGGTCTCAGACTGACTAGTGGGTCCACCAGAGAACCACTCTGGCTCCTCTTCTGCATACGAGTCATTTCTTCTCCTCTCACTGAACACTCTTTTGTCTCCAAAATCTCTCTGTAGAAGGCAAACAACATTCAGTCAATGTCCAAACACTACAGGAAAAAGATAAGAACCTCTGCATCAATTTTTAGCACAATACCCTAAATCGCTTATCCTTGAAGTCACGCTCTCGGTCTCGCTCCCTCTCTTTGTCAACCCGTGCATCCCTTTCAAAAACGCGTGATGCCATGATGCGGCCACTGCCGATGCGTCGTGCTCCCCCCAAACGGAGAGACTCATTTTCTTTGTTCTCCAGAGGGCTGGTGGGTCGGCGAGGGAGGGCGGTTTGTGCAACTTGACAGCCACCACCAAAACTACGACGTTGCGGACTTAGAACCACCTCTAGATCATCATCTTTTACACGTTCCCTGGGATCTGAGGAAGAGAAAGATCATTTAAGATAAACATCCTCCAGCAAACGGGTTTTAATGGCACCTTATGTTATTTGTTGAAGCTATTGGTTCAATTACCTGCAATTCTTCGTTTAAGTGGCACCCTATCGTCTACATAATCTTTCTTGTATCCTTCAGTAGGACAACTGGACTCTGAAGAGGGATATAGTGAAGCATGCCATTTTTCAGGATCCCAGACGCCATCGCTATGAAGGAGACAGTACAGTTAATGCATAAAATTATAAAATAATATACAAGCCTCAGATAATATACAAGCCATTCTAAGATGTCAAAATATAAGCCCCGTTTTAACAATACTTAGTAAAGTCAAAAGACAAATGACTACAGTAAGTGAATTCTTTTCAATTAATTGAGAGGAGCAGTTTGTTATGTGCTCCAGAACCACTGGTAAGATTAGGATAACACTAGGGGTCCATTCTTCATACCTTGCTTAAATGATCCAAGATGATTTGGCAGATCCTGAATCTTTTAATCTTGATACCTGATCTTTGGCTAATTTGGATCAAACAAGTTTGCGATTCAGATCAAAATATCTGCATAAACTGATCTGAGATCACTGCGTGTATCAATCCTTGAAATCATGATCAGCAATACAACGACTGGCTGATGGCACAGCAGCATAATGACATCATCTGATTAATATTTAACTTTGGCTTTTTTTGTGGGCTGCAGGCTTTTCACATTCATGTGTCAAGAGCATTAGGCAATTTATTTAGCTATACATTTAAAACAGATTTTCTTTATTATAGTAGCCTAGGCCTATTCAAGTTTATTAATGAATTTTGATATCAGTTAAAGTCTCTGCAACGATCCTGGATTGTATTAAGTCATCAATAATCAAATCCAGCTCATGGAGTAATCCATGTAAAAAGATCAGACCCAAGATGTCAATGGCTAAAGCACGTTTCACATCACAAACGTGAGCAGAGACGTTTTTTTTTGTCTCTATCTTAAAAGATTAGAGCAGCAGTGCAAGCGGGTGGGTCTATTTTTGCCGCGCTGCAATTAAAGTGACAGTGCATTATGACCAATGAATGAAAGTAGAAAGTAGCAATTTTACCCAATAAATGCATTAATAATATCCAATGATTTTATATATTCATAAAAATGTAATAAGTTCAATCAACTTAAATGATTAAACAGCAACAATTATTTATTTGGGCCCGACCTACAAAACATAACAATTTAGTACGAGTTTTGCTTAGTAAGTTGCAGACTAGTTTGATGATGCATGAATATCATAACTACATTGTATACATATTATGACTAAGCCTACAACATCCTGACAATCAAAAACAAAATGACATGTCACAGGCGATAGTCTTCTGATACAGTGCACCTAATAAGACATAAATGACACTCCTCAGAGCATAACCATACAGTTCTTTAGGATATCTATAAATTTGTCAAATAAAAAGTTGCAGGTTAAGGAAACAGCATAGAAAGTTGTCGCAGGCCTTGGTGCAGATGAAATATTAAAAAGAAAATAATGATTTTTATAAGTGTGTTTATAGATGGGTAACTAGATAGAATAGACAGAGATAGATTGATCTGTGTAGTAGCTGGCGATGAGCTGTGCGCTACAGATGTAGTCGGTGTGAAAGGCAAATGCCTGCAAGCTGATTCTGCGCTCCATACGAGCTGCGCACGCGTACACGCTCTGCTTGCACTTGCTGCGTGAAACGTGTAAAAAGCCAATGAAAAGATTCAAGTTTCAGTATAGGACGATTGTAGCCAAACTTTCAACTGATGTCCTTTTTGCAAACAGTATCCAGAAGATGGTTCCACACATGGTGTTAGAACAATTGAAAATAAAATAAAAGTTTACCTGTCATATTTCTCTGACAGACATTCTGGCCTCTCATTTGAAATTGGCAATTCTTTGATTTCCATAAGCTCTTCCTGCAAAAACACACAGCAGATTAAGAAAAACTGAACAAAACATTTCAAAACTGCAACATTTAGTGTGCTTTCACACTAGCTTGCTTGGTATGCACCAAGATTCATCTGAATTTGTTAAAATGGATGCTTGTCCCGAACTTAAGTATGCTTCATTTAAAGGCTGTATGGTTTGTGAAAATATGAAAGCAATCCCACTAAACTGTGGGAGCAAGTCACGATGACTCTTGATTCTCTAAACCTGTGGATTCTCACACAGAGAGAAGGCCTACATCATTTCTGCTTTCCTTCAGAAGATAAGGTCCCCCACTGCATGCTCTATAAATTGTCAAGTACACTGAAAGGAGAAGGAAAGTGCTACGGTATGCTCACACTTTAGATGCAAAGGGAAGGTCTCAGTTACAGTTGCTAAATGATTTTCACTAAATTTATGCCAACCCACCTATTATAAATTGTTGGTGACAAAGCGATTTTTTAAATTAGAAGTATGTTACAGATTTTCAGACAAGAACATTTGTTGGCCACCCATAGCTTGTAAGGAGCAGAGCTTCTTGAGCACTGTCACGAAAAAAATCTAATAACAGCATTTAAAATAAATTAAAACAGTAGAAAGAAATAAAGTTAATTATAAAAAAGGGACCTGAAACAACTGAACTTCAAGTAAAACTAACTAATCGATTCAAAGGGGCTTTCGATCTGTTATATACTGGAAGCCTGGTTCCACAAGGTCCCCTTATTGTCCTGGTTGCATTTGAATTGACAAGGATGTCTGAAGTGATGACAGTGTACTCTTGTAATTAAAAACACTTTTTTTTTTTTAACCTTGTAACAGAGTCATAATGCCAATGAAACTGACAGTTTTGTAGGATGCATGTAGGGCTCAAATAATTAGGCTGGTTAATCCTGCTTTTGAAAACTTGTATTGTCAACAGCTAATACATAACGAATGCAGAAAAGCAAGTCACCACAGTGCATTTATCAGTATCACACCTTTTTCACTTGCATGTACATGACATTATTAAAGAAATAGGTTTCTAATTTGGTTTAATTGAAGCCAAATTCAAAGCCATGCATGATTACATCATCCTTAATTGCGTAGTAGATTTTAAACTGTAAAATGTTACGAAAGTTAATGCTGATCAAAGTAAGTTGAACTATATCATCAAAACACGAGGGCAAATTTGCTCATGTGATTGTTGCTTTAAAGGACTGTGCTCACCTTGGTATACCTATAGGCAGAGGTCATTACGGAGTCCTTAATTGGGTCCACCAAGTTTTCACCATTTTCGTCCTTCTCCATGACTGTGGTGGCTGGTCAAACTGAAGAGAAGCCCAAATACCAGACGCTCTGGGCACCTGTCAGATTCTGTAGTGTTAGTTTAACTGCTGCATCAATGTACTGCAACATTATTTGGAAAGATGTTAAACAACTACAACATCTTTTAAAGGTATAATGGGTTATATGCACAGCTAGTGTTTTTCAGCCAATGATGTACTTCCAGTGAAAAATTTGTGTGACTATTTTCAATTTCATGAGGTTCTTTTTACAGCAGCGGTGTTGTAATGCTTTAATCTATTTACCTGATTATATTTGAAATGCATCCATTTGGTTATAAAACCGTAAAAAGAGAGGCTGACAAATTTAAAGTCTATGTGCATATACCCCATTCACTCCAAAAAAACAATAAACGGTTTATTTATTCATCCTCAGGCCATTCAATATGAAGGGGACTTTTTCACCAGTAGAACATTAAAATATATTTTTAGTATTTAGTGATATTTCTATTAGGGATGCTCCGCTCAATTGGTTGGAGACCAGAATCGGCCGATAATTACATTTCAAGACTTGTTTTTTTTTTCTTTGTAAAGTTGCTTCTGAACGCTGCATGTATGCAAAATCCTTAATTTATTATCTTAGGTAAGGAGTTATACTCATACTTGAAGGGTAATTGTACTTATGCAATGGTTAAGTTATACAAAGCTTAAAGAATTTGAATTTGTAATCTGTACAAGTTGATCATCATTCTGATTCTGATATCATGATTTTTTTTTTTACCTCTCAAATTATCATAAGCTGCTAACATGCATTTTATTTATCACCAGGGACAACAGTTCCAGATAGGCCTGTGCAATTAATCAAAATTGAATCGCAATTTGAAAAGTTACGATTAGCTAAAATCGCAAGAGGCAGTGATAGGGAATATATGCATTCATTTAATTTCCCCCACCCAGAGAAAATGTGCGACTGCCATCTGTGTATGAAAGTCTTACTAGCCAATCGAGAGAGTATGCTTTCATTCTGCCCAATCAGAACCTTTCAATCCGTCTCTTATCTGCCGTGTTAGTATGCTGAGTGTTCTGTATTTTTAGAATTATAAAATTTTATATATTTTTTAAACATTTGTTTTAGATACATTATTTCCCTAATCTGAGTTGAACTTGTTTACAAAAAGGTAAGGTAATTTTATTTGTGCTTACTGTTTGCTCTAGAGCAGAGTTGACCAAAGTTGGGCCCGCGGGCCAAAGTTGGCCCATTGTAACCTTTGATTTGGCCTATCATCCCATCTGAGAGGAGAGCAAGTATGATGAAGAGGGTTGGTGTGAACGTCTTACGGTTTTAGAGAGCGTCATTTTTAATTTGATGTAACCTTTTTTTTGGTTTGTTATATTGCTGAGCAAAAAAAAAATCAAACAGAAGTGAAATGTTTCAATTAAATGCAAATTAAACAGAATTAAAAAAAAAAAATGTAAATACTGTCACTCAACGGATAAAGGACTATGCAGAAGACATAGGCAGGAAAATCTAGGCATAAACTAGTGTAAATTTGTTATACATTGTTTTGTTTTTACTGTAATAAATTTATTTTTTTTAAATGCTGTATTAGTTAATTGAAAGCAATGGTTTCTAGTCAGTTTTAAGCATTATTAAATGAAATAGAAAATTACCCGTGGTAAATAACCCTATGGGCAGCACAGTGGCACAGTGGGTAGCACAATCGTCTACCCACACAGCAAGGTCACTGGTTTGAGCCGAGGCTGGGTCAGTTGGAATTTCTGTGTGGAGTTTGCATGTTCTCCTTGTGTTTGCATGGGTTTCATCTGGGTGCTCCGGTTTCCCCAACATGTCCAAAGACTTATGGTACAGGTGAATTGGGTAAACATATGCTGGATAAGTTGGCGGTTCATTACACTGTGGCGACTCCAAATTAATAAAGGGAATAAGTCAAAAAGAAAATTCATGAAATTACCCCACCTATATTTGCCTTCGACCCATTCGCCTCAATCAACTTTGATTTTTGGCCGTTCATAAGAATAATGTTTAGGCACCCCTGCTCTAGAAAAAAATGAGTTTAATTACTGAATATTTAAAAACTAATTTGAATAAATGTTGGAGTAAGTTAATAACTATCGAGTTCTTTATCTAACACACTGCATTTTAGCAGTAAGGAGCTTTGATGCAGATTGAGCTTAAGCTTGACTACAAAATTAAAATCTCAAATTAAATCACAATATATCAAAACAATTGCAATTGGATATTTTCCTCAAAATCGCACAGCCCTAGATACAGGTACATTACAATTTAAAAAATAAAACTTACAATAATAAGAAAAAAACAGTTCAACAACAAATAAATCTCCTACATTTTAATGACATTAAAAGCAAATTAACATTTCTGACTGAACTATTCTCTTTATAACAACTATCTAGATTAAAACCAGTGAGTAACTGAGTGCGATTATACAAACAAGCATCTTAGCAAGTATAAAAACTCCTCAGTCAGCGAAGACTTCAAATAAAATTGAACTTGAATCCATTAAGACGGATATAAGGTGTAGCGATTTAATATGATGTAAATGTCTGGCTCGTGTGTAATATGAGAAGCTGTTGTATTAGCAAATGACGAGGCAGACTGCAAACAAAGTGCAAAAAGCCTAACCAGCCAGATGCTAAAGCACGAATCTAAACTTTCAATCTATGAATAACTAAAATATTCTAAAAAATAAGTGTTGGTCAGCACATTTATCAACTCACCTGATATTTGAAACGGTGTCACAGCACCTTCTCTGTGCCCGCCGGGTTACCTCAGTTAGCTAGCTTCTGGCTACCTGTCCTATACCAAACTACAAGAAATGCCGGAGTCAGTCCAGAATTCAGAAAGGACGCGGATGAAGTTTCCTGCATAAAAATAAAGTTTCTCTATCGACGGTGTTGAAGGGGGTTCAGATATCGCTTGTCACTCCAGGTGGAATCGTTAATTGACAGAGAGGAGCATCTCATTAGCAAACTGGCTAAACTTATCAAGCCGACGCCGAGGATTTATTTAGGTTCTTACAGACGAACGACTATTTGTCCAGACTTTAATTGTAGCTTTGGTTTATTTCTCCTTTGGGTTTTTTCGTGGGAGCGATAAACATGGAAAAACGCCGTGTTTGTTTGTTTATTTATAGGCTAGTGAGCCAGGTTAGCGGGCTAGGAAACTTATCCCCACTCATAAATCTGAACAGCGCAGGTCTAAAGCGCGCTAGTAAATTAAAGCTCACGTATATTAGGAATAAATCGGGCGGAAATTTTGGTTCGACGACTTAAATAAAGCTTGTATTCCGGCTTCCACCATCAATGTACCTCGGGGTACTTTCTCAGAGCTCTCTCTTTCGTCTCTGTTCAGTCGCAGAGCGGCGAATTTCTTCAGATCTCTGACTGGTTCTGAGAAAGGCCCCAATCAAGGATTATATAGCTTCTAATCACGCCTTCTCCAAAGTTCTACGAAACTAGGTCTTATTTTTGATGAAGATTTCAAATGTTACAATACAGAACGTGAAACTATGAGGTTAGAAGTGTGTATTTTATACAACGCTGTTTACAAGAGGCGTTAAAGAATTTAGAACACGAATATGTTTCAGGCATTCAACGCGGCCACCCTTTATAAATTGTAGTCACGTGACAGGATCTAACACACTCAGTTAAGTTTTTTTTATTCAGGTTGAGTTTGTTTTTGTTGGTTGGTTTACAGGATTTTGAGCAAAACTAAGAGCTTTTTATGAAGAGATTATATTTAGTTAAAAGCGTTTTATACATGTTCAAAGGCATGACGTAATCCAACTCAATAGTTTGTTATTACTAAAGTTATAACTAATCTAATTAATAAACAGATAAATTACAATTAGAAACTGGATTTAAAAATTTAATAAGTAATATTTTCATTTGTGGTCATCAATAACGTGGGATCCAAAAATTCGAGACCTTTTTATTGATTTAGTTTTAAATTTATTTAATTTATTAATTTAGTTAACTTGTTTAACAGTTTTGGAAATATTAGAATGTCTCAGTCAGACTGAAATCAAGATGGAAAAATTAAATAGCTAAGCCCTACACAAACATTTTACTTTTAGCCCATAGCCGTTTGTCTATGTAGTAGAAATACGTAATATGTACTTATGTAAAATATCAATTGCTCTTAATAAAGTCTGCATCGATAATAGGAATAATAGTAATGCTATTAATATTAATAACACATTATTTTGAAATAAAAATATTACATTTTAAAAAGTAAAATTGTATTTTTACATTATACAACAGAATTTTTAAACATACGTTTAATAATTTAACCTACATTTTTAAACTGTTATTTTTAATGAGGCCTTTGAAAAAACTTTTATTTTGACATTGTTTACCGGAAGAATGTTCTTTTAACTCAGAAGAGCGGCAGTTATGTTTTGTTGTTGATACTAGTTGTCAGAATGATGACACCTATTTACCGAGCTACAACGTGTCTTAGCCGTTAAGTGAAAACTTAAATGACTTTATCTTTACTTTAAGTATAGTTCAGGTTACGTTACCTGCAGGAAGATTGCGCGGCGATGGACTAAAAGTCATGTGTCTAAAGTAACGTTACAGCGTTTAAAATGCAAACAACAAGACCACACGCTGGGAAACAGCTGTCGTGTGCTGTTGAAAAGAACCGGGCACGGAAGACAGTAACACGCAAAAACACTTACCGGGTCGGATATACTTGGAACCGAGGTGGTAGACTTAAAGAGCTGAGGATACGGTGGGAAATCACGAGTTTTATCTTTAATTTACAAACTAAGATGTAATGTGACAAGAACTGAAATTTGTTTTTATTGTTTTAGGCACCTTGCTCGAAAGTTCCTTTTCTTGTGGATTAGGAGGACATTTGGACGAAAAACAACATCACAAGCCAGGTCTGACGAGTTTAATTAATACTTTATAAGTACAAAAAGCACTACTGCAGTGGTAAAGTAACGTTACTAATGTGATTTATGAGTCTCTTTATTAATTTTATCACAGGCTGTCCGTGGAGTCTTAAAATGTCTTAAATTACAGAAACTAAATCTTAGGCCTAAAGTTTTAAATTCATTGAAATATTGTCTGACTGGTCAGGGTTATTTTAAATGGGTCTTAATTGTCCTTTGTTTATGCACAATGGACACAATAGATATAAATAAAACTTTTAACAAAACTCTATTTCTAGCTAATATTATGTTGCGCATACATTTAGTTTAGCAAAGTTTTAATTTATGTTATGTTGAAAAAAAATAAAGGTCTGCTTGTTTTGAGACAAGCAGACCCTTTAAAATGATAAGTAATTATTTTAAGTATTTTTTTATAATTAAAATATGTTGCTAAGAAATAACTAATTAGAATTAGTTTTTCTGATAGGACAAGTATTTATTTTTATTGCTGGGCCATTATAAAACAGCTTTAGCATTTAGCCTTATGTAAGTCTAAAGTTTCATTCTAGATGGTCCTAAATTTGACTTGGTTAAACCTGCAGAAACCCTGTATTAAATTTGTACTTTCTTTCAGATCTTATTATTGTAAGGTCATCCTGAAGAAGGTCTTCAGGTCTTGGAAAGATGAATGGTGGCATTCAAGAAAGGAATGGACTCTTAATATAAGGGCCGACTGCCATTATGCGTAAGTTGAGTTTGCTACTGCCACAAAGGTTGATGAGAAAATCAGTAATATTGTAAAATATTATTACAGTTTAAAATGTAGCTCAAACATATTATTGTTTTTATCCTGTTATGCCAAACCTGAAAATTTAGCAACCATTTCTTCAGTCTTTAGCATGACTTCAGAAGTCAGTCAATAAGCTGTTTCGGTGTTCAGAAACAGCTGCTTGATGTTTTGTGTAAACCATAAATAGACAAAGGATGATAACCATTTTCAAGGTATATTGTGGTTTAGAAAAGTCAAGGTTTCAAAACTACCAAATTGTTTTGTTATACCATTCCTACGGTGTTTGTAAGATTTTTTTTGTTTGTTTGTTTTTTTTGTACAACAGTTTCTTCAGCAGAAAAGATATCCAAAAAGGCTGTTTTAATATGTAAAGAAATCTGTGTGTTTGAAATGAATTAAGCCAGCAAAAGTCAACGATTTATTTATTAGTTGTTAAGTTATTAACCCTAACGTGTTTACTGCCCCAAAATATTATAAACGTTTCTCAAAATGAAATGTATTTTACGTCCAAAGTGGAAAAAAGTTTTTCCCCAAACATTTAAAAAGAATATATTTTAGAGCTGTAATCCAAATACAGAGAAATCATGAAATGATTATAGAAGGTTATCATACCGTCAGAATTCTATACCGGCCCATGCCTAACCATGATACATTTTCTGCTCATTGTAGGTATACAGTGTACAGCAAAACATTTCAAGCCTTGCAGGAATATGTTGCTGTCCAGAGGGAAGAAAAGAAGAAACTACAGCTTGCGATCACTTTTGGTATAAAGACTGTTATTGTGCCATTTTAGTTTATAAAGTTGAACATCTCTGTAAGTGAATATTTGTTCTGCAGAGACGGAGCACAAGCTGCGCTGTGTGTGGAATAGCTGGGAGCTTTACCTGGACATGTGTCGCATGAAACGCAGGATGCAAGAGGCAGCAGTACAGCACAAGAATCTCACTGTGCAAAAGTAAGCGTACACTTTAACCTTTACATTTTAGCACAGTATATAATATAAATATATAAATATGCATTTGCTATAACGCCTATTCATAGTATTTAGTAAGTAAAATACTAATGTGATTTTTTTTACTTATGGATTGCATGGTTTATTAAAGATGGGTTTGGACTGTATGGAACTTGGCACTACAGCACAGAAAATTGGAGTACCACCAACAAGATCTTGGCTTGCAACATTGGGCACACAGTGTACAGAGCAGAGTGAGTATGAGCAAGTTTGAAGGCAACAGACTGTGATGTCTAGTTTCAGTAATCTCCAATATAACCGTCATTCACACTCAGGCATGGCTGCACTGGAGGGACCGGATGAAACATGCCTGTGCTCTAAAAGAGAAAGAGTCCAAAGCTCATCATCACTATTGTCTTCAACTGTTAAAGCAAACGCTGCATGGTTGGATCAGACATACAGAAAACAGACAGGCTAAGAACAAGAAAATAGGTGATGTTTGATTTTTTTTATTTGATATAAGCTACTGTTTAAAAGTTATTTTTGAAAGGAAATTTCACTCAAAAATTTAAATTCGATCATTTAGTCACTCTCTTTTTACGTGTTTCAAACCTCTTTGTATTTTTTTCTCTTCTGTTAAACACAAAAGAAGATATTTTGAAGAAAGCTGAAAACCTGTAACCACTGTAACCTGTAACCATATTAATCAAAGAATTGTAAAAAAAAAAAGTAAAGGTTTATACTTTTAAAATTGTATTATTTTTGAATGTCTCTAATGCTCACCAGACCTACAAAAATCTTACTATCTTACTGACTTGCTGACTGATATTTATTTTATACAGAAGTTTATGTTGTTTTAAAGGGTCCCTATGATGAAAATGAACTTTTGAAAGTTGTTTCGGCAGAACTGTGTGTATGTATTGTGTGTCGTCAACAGTCATATTGGGGTGATATAAACACAATAAGTCTTTTTTTTATTTTGACATTAGAATAGGATCCAAATCCCTCTCATTTTAGGCCCACCACAATGCGACATTCCGCCCACCGAATTGACAAAATGATATTCGTGACAAACATATCTCATAATAAAAAAAATAAATAAATAATAATAATCTGATGGGTATTTTGAGCTGAAACTTTACAGACACATTCTGGAGACACCAAAGTCTTATTTTACATCTTGTAAAAGGGGTAAAATTGGTGCCCTTTAAAACTTTAGTAGCAGTGGCAAACTGACAAGTCAAAAATATGTATTTTTATTATTAACATTTTGCAACTATGCATGGATTTGTCTTCTGTGTTGCAGCTGTTGCTCAGGATGTGCGGCGTCTCTCTGTGCTGGAGAGGTTTTGGTGGCAGTGGTTTGAAGTCCTGCAATTCAGACGTGTTGAGAAAGACAGAGGACAGAGAGCAGACAAACTGGCCCAGCACGGCTCCCAGCGGCTGGTCTTCTCCCACTGGAGACACTGTATCTTTGCTTACACCGTTAAACACAGACTTTGTATATACTTGAAATCTTCAAGAAGAAATGTAATATGAAAACAATGAAAGCATGAGTTGTTTTTCTAAGCTTTCATATAGATGTCAGTATATGCTCACAGAAGGCTAAGAGGGAAAAGAGTGCCATGCATCACAGACAACGTTATCTTCTGGTAAGTAAATACATTTAAGTTTTTCTAACAAGTTTTGGAATTAATACATTTGTAAAAAATTTTTTGCAGTGCAGCAATTCCTATTCATTAGCTGCTACCATAACTAGAACTGTATGAACCCTTTTCACAAAACTATTATGCCACGTTTATCGGTAATCAGCATCTTAAATCCTTTAAAGTTTTTAATATCTTTATTTTGTTTTAATAATAACTATGACGACTTCTGCTACTGAGAAACTGGGAAGTGTGAAAAGGGTCCATTAGGAAATTGTAGTACTGTTTGTGTTTTTAAAGAAGTGTGGTTATGATTATTATAGTAAATGCCAGCCTGCATTATGAAGCAGTATGACAGTCTATAAGTGTACAGGGAAAATAACAGGAAGTGAACGGAAGTCTTTGCACGTTCGATTTACAAATGCTAGTTAAAAAAGTGGATTTCTTTCGTGTTTTTATGTTGGTCTTTTATTTCTTCACAGCATTTGGGACTCAAAGGCTTTGCGCTAAATGTCACTCAAAGTAAGACTTATCATCTCAACAAGAACATTAGTGTTCAGCATCATCATCAGAATGTAAGCAAAACTAATACACAACTTAAACACAACACATGACCAAATTGTGCTTGAACCATGAGTTATTATAGTAAAATAAAATGATGCATATATTTTATATAAGATAGATAGATGGATGGATGGATAGATCGATATTTTAAAAAGACAAAGCAACAATATTGGTAGAAAGATAGAAAAAAAGGAAAAATGAAAATGACTAATTCTATTACTTAAAATAGTAGTTAAATATAACTTAAGCTAGTGGGTAACTAATTTTCCAAATCTGCATTGTGCTATGTATTTCAGTAGTGGAAACATCCTCATGTTAATAATAATTATTAATAATAGTAATGTTCTTGTGGTTGTGCTGAGTTGAATAGTCGGCTGGATATTGACATTTTTCAGTTGCTGGCAATGTGCTGGAATGTCTGGCAGTTGCGTTTGGATCAGGAAGAGAACAGACGTCTGCAGCCCCAGATGAGTGTTGCACAAAACCATCACAAGTTAGTCACATAAATAAGTTTAATATGTGCACTGTTGGCAATTTATCTCTATATAATAACCATATATTGTGTATTTATTTGTGTATTAGGTCATTGATAAACATAAGTTAGTCTGTGAGACTTTTAAATGCTTTTTTTTTTATCAACAGATTTTCTGTGCTGAGATTTAACCTTCATCATTGGAAAAAACGTCTTGCAGAGCACAAAAAATGTCAGGTAGCCAGCACAATTTCTGACGTTCTTATTGTCTTATTTCATATGTTGCTTGCATTTAGTGACTGCACTATATCAAAATATATATTATATTATTTATTTATTATCAAATAATATTTTATCCCCAAAAATTTCAATGTTATAATTTTAAAGAATTAATTAAAAAAAATATCAAAAAGTAAATATAAAATAAATTAGACTTGTAGCATTAACTCTGATTTGAAGTGCTTCATTTTATTCTTACTATAGATACAAGCGTAAATGCTAAATGAGTAAATGTTATCACACAATCGATGTATCTATTTACATATGCATAGAAACTGGAACTACGTGCTGATGCCTGCTTTGCCCAGCGTATATTCCCACAATGTGTAAACACTTGGATGGAGTTTACAGCACAACGCACAGAGAAACGAGAGCAGAAAGAGCGAGCTGAACAGCAGTATAGGTCAGTTTCAGTGATGCTATGTGCAGGTAGATAATCATGTGTGATGGGTTGTACTGAAAATGTGCATGTTTTTGTTTTCTATATAGGCAGCAGACCTGTAGTTGGGTATTTTATACTTGGTGGAGAAACCTGGAGGCAAGGAGGGATCGGAGACTTGCTGAAAGAACTGTAAGTTCACATTCATTATTATACATTCCTTTTCAAATTTTGTTTGTTTGTTTGTTGTTTTGTTAAGAAATTAACCTTTTGGGTAGCAAGGATGAATGTAACTCTGAAACATGAGCAGTAAAGATGTTTATCATGTTATATTGTTTAAAATGCATGCTGTTCTTTATTCACAAATATAATAAGCACTACAACCATTTTCAAAAATATAATAAAACCGCATGTTAAAGCAATTCTGAAGCATCAAGTGGCTTAGAAAACTGAATTTAGCTTTCACAGGACAAAAAGTCATTTGAATAAAATAACAGAATAATATAGAACACTAATATATATTTAACTGTAATAATATTTCACAATGCTACTGTATTTTTGATTAAGCAAAAAGTAATAACTGTAGCCTTGGTAAGCATATTAAAGTATACTATTGCTAATGAATAAGTTCTCTGTATATGTATAGTGTACATATAGTTAAGGTCAGAAATATTGAACTATTACCCCCCCCTGTATATTTTATTCCCCAGTTTTTGTTTAACGGAGAGATTTTTTCAACACATTTCTAAACACAACAGTTTTAATAACTCATTTATAACAACTGATTTATTTTCTCTTTGTCATGATGACAGTAAATAATATTTGACTAGATATTTTTCAAGATACTAGTAATTATCTTAAAGTGAAATTTAAAGGCTTAGATTGAATAATTAGGCAAGTTATGGTAATTAGGCAAGTCATTTTAATACAGTGGTTTGTTCTGTAGACTATCGAAAAATATTGCTTAAGGGGGCTAATAATATTGACTTTAAAATGGGTTTGAAAGTTAAAAACTACTTTTATTTTAGCTGAAATAAAACAAATAAACTTTCTCCAGAAGAAAAAATATTGTGAAATGTTTCTTTTTCCGTTAAACTTCATTTAGGAAATATTTGAATAAAAAATAAATAATAATTCACAGGAGGGCGAATAGTTTTGACTTCAACTGTACATGTTTCTCAGAATATTTATACATCATCTTTCTCACTAAGTAATCAATGTATTTCTCATAGGCGGTGTTGCATGCTGAGCATGTGTGTTATGTTCGTGTCTGGTCTAAGTGGTACAGTGCTGCTGTTCAGCGCAGAGAGGAGAGAATGAAACAGGCTGTAGCCGACTCACTGTACAAACACACTCTGCTACAGAAGAACCTGAACCACTGGAGAAATCGTTTCATAAACACACAGACCAGGTATGGATCTTACCTCATGAAGAGCATCTAAATAGCATTTTGCATTACGTTTCAGCTTTTTTTGTGTGTGTTTTGTTTTATTGGTTAGTCAGAAGCGTTTTAAGCAGGCAGAGGGTCATCATGAACAGAGATGTCTGAAAAGAGCCATGACAGACTGGCATCAGGTATACACTGTTCACTCGGGAACAAACAGACATTGGTTGTTAAATCATCAGTTCAGTTCATTAACATTTCATATGTTTATATAAAAAAAGTAAAAATGGTGCACATGTTATTATTGGTTTAAAATGATATGAGGGTAAGATATGTAACTACCGGATTGTTTAACAGTATGTTGATCACAGAAGACTGAAGAAAGAGAAGATTGCAGAAATGGAGAAACATTACCACAACAAATTGCTCAAACATGCTCTTGATGCTTGGAAGGTATTTAATCATTTGCTGTTATTTGTTGTAATATTCTATTGTATTTTATTTTCTGAATATACAAAACTTATAGTTTAGAAAATAAACTTTCATTGTTTTATGCATGCATGCAGTCATACCATTTGCAGACACAGGCAATCAGCCAACTGGTGGAGTACAGTTACCAGGAGCATGAGCAGCATCTGGTCAGGTATTAATAAGATTTATTTTTACACATTTTATTATAATTTTTTTTATTAAGTATATTTAATTCTTTGTTTATGCAGGAGAATGTTCTCTTTATGGAGGATAAACGTGTCACAGTGGGTGGAAGAGAGAGAAATGGAAAACAGAGCAACATGTTTGTCTCAAAAGCACCTTGTATCCCAGGTGATCATACTTTTAAAATGAGTTCTACATTAAGATTGGGCAATATGACAAATCTCAAATCACATAAGTAATTTCATATCCTGGTAATGATATATATCATGATATAGTACCAAAAATTCAATCAATTAGTAATTTATTTATATATATATTAGTGCTGTCAATCGATTAAAAAAAATTAACTAATTAATCGCACCTTTTTAAAAAACTAATAGCGATTAATCACATTTAAAATTCTAAAACTTGTAATTTTGGCTATTTAAATGTAAAATGAATGTAAACGCAAGACGAAAAAATATTTAAATTCAAAATATAATTGTTTAATAGAATTTTTGTTTAACTTGTAACACAGATTTCTTCATGTAAACAACATACCCACAATAAACCATCAAAATCCTGGCTTGACAGCCATATTTATTACAGAAATTAAAACACAGGCATGTTAATGACATTTCAATTTCAAAACAATCAATGCCAATAAAGAAAACATTGATTTCCATGTTGGATTCTAAGTGGACTGCAAAAAAATGCACTCATTGTAAAGTTTTATTGCTGTGAGTTGAGAACATTAGTTATAGAGTAGAAACAATTTTACTTAATCCTCCTTTACAATTATCCAGTTGCTAAGCCTAGGAGTATCCCGCAAGTGCACAGAGACTCCCAAATGCCCGCAAATGAATGATAATTTCTCGCAAACCAGTTGTTAAATACTGACACAACGGGCCTGACACAGACACACAAACAGACACACACACACAACGCGCTGCAGACGTTTTGGCCGCAACGGCCTTCCATACTGGAGCGACTCCCCTCAGATTCAACACGCATGATCACGTTCATCAAATTTGCTTAAACTAAGCGTCCTAAAGTATTACTGTATTTCACAAGGATTCTGACACAACAACGCGAAGCATACGCTTTCATTGCGTTTAATGAGGAAACACGCTAAACTTGGAAGGCTCATGCTGAAAGGCAGAGTAATGCCCTGTCTTTGACAGCTCGCGACTTCACTAGAGACGTTCTGAGTACATTCACATAAGACACCAATACTCCGATTTTAATATGATTAAGATAATACTCTTATTAAAATTCTACCGTGAAGCCTTAAAAGGAACCTTACCTTAAAGGAACACAGAGTCACGAAATGCGGAGGATTTCTTTCTGTTCGCCATGCGGTATCAACTTACAACAGATGTCGAAAGTTAAAAATGAAACACCCGAAATTGCATGAAACTTTGGAGAGCCTGGTGATGCGACTAATTGTTTTATACTGAAACTTGCCTTTAAAAAGTGCTTCATTGGTCTTATCCACATTTTTTGCATGTTGAACACACGTCCACCACAACAGGACTGCCACTGCGTTAATTGCGTTAATTTTTTTTAACGCGTTAATTATTTAAAATTAATCGCATGCGTTAACGCGTTAATTTTGACAGCGCTAATATATATATATATATATATATATATATATATATATATATATATATATATATATATATATATATATATATATATATATATATATATATATGAGCAATATCACACTCGTAGCAGTGCGATATGGCTGTATATCGGCACTGGTGGTAGGCGTGCGTTGGCTGCTTAATGCGCACAAGAGAGCAATAGGCAAATATCTTTACATATGAACAAAAATTTAATATTAAGGATATATATATATATATATATATATATATATATATATATATATATATATATATGAGCAATATCACACTCGTAGCAGTGCGATATGGCTGTATATCGGCACTGGTGGTAGGCGTGCGTTGGCTGCTTAATGCGCACAAGAGAGCAATAGGCAAATATCTTTACATATGAACAAAAATTTAATATTAAGGATATATATATATATATATATATATATATATATATATATATATATATATATATATATATATATATATATATATATATATATATATATATATATATATATATATATATGTTTATAGGATATATTAAGAATTGATATAGGACATAAATATAAAGGATTAAAATATTACAAAACATACTATTTTCCAGCCTACATAAATATGAAAAATCACTGCTTTTATGCCTTCTTCATCTCGGGAGGCTTTTTCAGTTTATTCATAACAATTTGCTTTTGTATAATGTTATTATTATTAGTAGCAGTATTATTTATAATATCCATATTTATATTTGTTTTATTAAAAACAAGCTTAGATTTGTCCACCTGTCAGGTTTTAGACCATATGGGGCACAGCATGTGTTTTAGTATATAACTCAGTTTTTGAACATACTTTGTTATTATTGTTCATTTATTCGTTTGCTGAAAATTAGAACTGAATTTAGAAATAGTTTTGAAACGAATATTTGCGCTTAACAAAAGCAATTAATTATTTATAGACTAATTGATGTCTGTGCGTAAAGGTTTCCCTATCCAAGAGCGAAAGTGAAAGTGATCCATTTTCTCTCATTCTCACGCAGTAGATGCTCTGCTCAACAGTTTTCTGTAAAAAAAAAAAACTGTTAACTTTTTGCTAGTGAAATGCTCATTTTTTCCACTTAGACTTACTTTGCGTTCTGTAAATAGCAAATGCGCTTATGGCGCGACGCAGTTGGCTCTTAAAGGGAATGGGAGATGAGAATCTAATTGGTTTATTCTCAAAACACACCTATAACTCATTGAGAAAATAAACTCAACCCTTTTAGACCATGCGCCATGGCGCAAAGCGGATTTTCCCGTCCGTAAATTAACAAAATTATATATATAATGCCCACATTTCTTTTTTTAACATTTTAACGTATGTAAACAGAAATCTACTGATTCATCTGATCATATTAACTTCTCACTTTCTGAACTTCAGGATAAAGATTTTATTAAATATGTAGAATTTTAAAATAAATAATAATGAAATGTGTGACACGTTTTCACTATGCTGTTATTCACATTTCTGTCTGCTTTCCCATAATGGCGTGTAATATTGCGCTCGTATAAATTATGAAAGAAATTTTTTTAAACACTATTTTGTGATGCCACGATATAAAGAGCATAATATGAAATGATGTAATTTTTTTTTCCATACAATATATATTGTCTTATTGCACAGCCTTGTTATACATTATATGTTATTAGATCTTTGTAGTTTATTTACTTTTTCATTTTCATTAATTGCTAGGTGTTTCTTGCATGGCGACAGAGAACTGTATCTGCACACCTTCACCGTCACAAAAAGAACGAAGCCCTCAAACAAGCCCAAACACAACTGGAGAAATGTAATTTGGTTTTCTGAATATCAGTGCCTTTAGTCTGTGTAATGATGAAATGATTAAGGGTTGGTTTTCTGATTTTAGTACGCATACAAGTGGCTTTGAGAAAATGGAAAGAGCGAAGCATTGAAGTGAAGGATGAGAGATTGGCAAGCGAGAGGGCCGACAGACATTACAGCAGAACACTGAGGGAGAAAACTCTCAGCAATTGGACCAGCTTTATTCACCATCGTAAAATATATCAGGTGCCAGTCTCTATTATCATTTAACTACTCATTTTTTTTAATTAGTCTTTATATATAACAATCATACAATAACTTTAATTACTAGGGATGCTCTGATCAGGATTTTTGCAGCCGATACCGAGTACCGATTCCTTGTAATCGTGATCGACCATTAACAAGTACCGATTCTGATGCTTCAAGCTTTATAATGCAAAAATAACATTTTCATTCACTCTTATCAATATGTTATTTTCACAAATTCGCAGCCATCACAGAGCCGGTATGAATATGTGGAAGACTCGCTGAGTTTCTGACAGAGGTCATATGGTTGGATGAAAAACTAGATAGCAGTTCCAAACACTGGATATAAAATGGTTGCAACAGACACATCACTTATGCGAGTCACGCCAATTAACTGTATAAACAGAGGTTGCACTCAAGCACACTGATCGCTCAGGTCCCCAGCACATCATTCATCTCCTCACGTGTTTTAGCTGCTCCTTGTATACACAGGATGTATGTTTTATGTGCATCTGCCTCTGCTTGTAAACTCACAAACGATCGAATCAATGTGATTATCGGCTGATATTAATCTTCACCCAGTCGATCGGAGAATCCATACTAATTAAAATATAAGTGAGTGAGTGAGTGAGTGAGTGAGTGAGTGAGTGAGTGAGTGAGTATCAGTTTAGTTTATATTTCTATTTTGTATTTAAAGGTGATGAAGAAAAGAAGCTTTGAACTTCACAAATTAAGGACTTGTCAGCACTTTTTTATCTGCTGGAAGACACAGGTGAGCTTTTATTTAGTCTTCAGTCATTTAAGGTTATTATAAAAAACGTAACTTCTGACAGAGAATACCGACACGGTCAATGCAGCATTCCAGCTATCATATGTGCATGCTAAAATCAGTGATATGACATGAAACAATTTCCCTTATCATGTTCAAAAATGGCACATTTTTCATTAAAAGCCCAAGCTTTAATTTTGTGTTATTGTGAAGAGATTATTAGTGTGATTATTACAGTAGAAATTATCTTATTTTAGTCATGTCATGCGTAGCAATTCACTCGGGAAGGCGTTCATGCTGGGAATGGTCAGTGGAAGTAGGACAAAGGCCGCCCAAGAACTCGTTGACTCGATACTATCAAATCCGATACCAACATAAGCATGCGCAAACTCAAAAAAGTAGTGATTAATAGAACTGTTTGGAGAGGAAGGATCCATAGAATGACCGAAAATAGACTTTGATTGAATGGATAATTGATTGAGATTATAGTGTCCCTTATTCTACAGCAGTTCAAAATGCATCATAATCTTATTTTTACAAACAGCAGCACCTTCTGATCGATGTGCACTGTTTCTTTGAAGTTTCTGTATTGTATTTTTTGTTTGAATCTTTCTGATGCACAGCTGCAGAGCAGAAGACGAGAGGCGGAGCAAACTGAGACTGCTCTTTGGCATTGGTCCCTCAACCTACAGGCCAAGGTAATGCCAGATCGTTCACTGCTTATCATTGTTAGTTCAGCTCTCCTGCAACTGCATAAAAAGTTTGGTCCGAATATTTTCAGGTGTTCTGCATGTGGCGGATCTGGATTGCAGAGCGTCAGAGGAAACAGAAGCGTTTGACTGAGGCAGCTCAGTTTTATAGAGATGAACTGTTGCGAGAGGGCGTCACACACATCCTTACACACACGGCACATATGAATGCTTTCTCCACTAATATTGCCCAGCACAGCTATGAACAGGTGCTTTTATCTAGTTGATTATTTTTTATTTCTGCAGTTCAATCTACAGCCCATAGTGTTAATGAATATGTTTTTGTATTAATAAAAAGAAATCTGCATACTGTACAGAGCTGTTGTCAGCTTCAGGAGGTGGTGAGGCGATGCGCTCTTCGATGGAAGCAGCGTGCGCTATGCAAACCTGTCAAGGATAAATCTACACCGTCTAAAGACAGTCAAGCCAAGAAAAGTGTGTCTTTTTTTCTGCCAGGAGACCCCATGCCCACCCTCTGTCCAGGCAGGATCCAATCACCAGAGCAGAGGCAGAAAGATTCTGTCATTCATCAGATGTGAGTGAACATCTACTTTTGTGTTCTTACACTAGTTACTATATAAAATAGTATTTAACTAGCTTATAAATAGTTAGGTGTTAAACCTGTTAGTTGTTAAATGTAGTTTAGGTTTAAAATAGGATTAAAGGGTGTAGAGTGTGATGATACATAAATCCACATTGGGTTTAAACACCCCTACCCTACTAATTAATGCCCGATCACCCCTGAAGGATGTCAAAACAAGATTTATGTAGGGTCAGCCCTTCAAATTATGAGAAATAGTTTGCTCTGACCTGTGTCTTAATCAATAATAATGTCAATCATTAAAATAAAAGATACTATAAATATACATTCGGCCACTCCTATTAGGGGTGTAATGAATCATGGTTGATCCGTACAGTTCACAACCCACAGTTCGGAATGCACGAGACCCACGGATTAATTACTGTTTTGAACTTGTAGATTAATCTAACATTTATAACAATTGCAGAGAGATCGCCTCCCGCATCATCACATCATCATCACTTTTGGCCAGCGGTGAAATTAAAATGGTCGTGCCCAACTGAGTCTGGTTTCTCTCAAGGTTTTTTTTTTTCTTCTCGCCTCGTTGAAGTTTTTTTTTTTTCTCTCCGCTGTCGCCACTAGCTTGCATGGTTTGGGATCGGTAGAGCTACCCATCGATGACTTTGCTCTTCAGTGTTTGGACTCATAGTAATGATTTTAAACCACACTGAACTGAGCTAAACTGAACTGAATTTAAACACTAAAAACTGAACAACTCTGTTCCAATTACTATGACCATTTATGTGAAGCTGCTTTGACACAACCTACATTGTAAAAGCGCTATACAAATAAAGCTGAATTGAATCATTCAAATCGCGTGTATGAAAGCATTTTGGCTTCCCTGTAAAATATAATAATGACGGAAAAAGTTGTGGTGCGACCTAAATGTTTTCTTAGTTTATTAATTAAAAGTGTTTTCCGTCACTGTTTGCTTAGCCTGCATTAACACATTCAGTGTAAAGCTGCGCACAATTAAACATTAAAAGATTGGGATCTCAATTCAAACCCGAGTAACATAAATGATAATGATTTGCATATGTTTATTAATCCTTCGAAGTGCTGCATTCAAATTGCGTTTGATCGAGAGAGATTCAGTTTTTACACTTTTCTTCTGGTATTTACAGCAAATAACACAAAAGTACTGGGGTACAAGTTTATAGTTCAGATATAAACACTGATGTTTGTGGTAAAGATTAAAATCACAGTTTAATGGAACTTGACGCTGGTGAATGTTGTAGCAATTACATTGTTTAACCAACAGGTGGACCACCAAAACTGTCACTGAATAGGTTTTAAACAATGATGCACCAATAATGAAACATAAAGTTTTATGTGTGAATTGTTGAATCATTAATTGAAAATAAATATGATATGTTGTACAGATGGTAGATTTCTATATTTAGCTGTATCAGCAACAGTAGCAAAGATCATTTATCATATTGAATATTTTCCTTTTTTCAGTCGTTTCTTTCTTGATTTTTATTTTTTATTAAACTTGCAGTTTTTAAGTCCTTTTTGTTTAAAACAATGGTAATTTGGTAATATTTTGTAAAAATGGAAAGCAAATAATATTTGTCTCTTTCTTTTTTTTGCTGATCCGAAAAATGGTCCTATCCCTGACTCAAAAACCGTAGTGTGATCCAAAACATGAGATTTGTGATCTGTTACTAACCCCTACAATGGTTCATACCATTGTAAATGCATAATCGCACCAAGCAGTCCATGAGAAAATACATCAGCAGTCTAAAATGGCCAAATCTAGAGCACCAATAGACAACATGTTTACAAGACACTGTTCTTGTATAATAAAAGTGTTCTTTGTATCTAAATATAACCTAAAATTAGACACATAGTTTGTATATTAATAGACACCTGCTCACACATGGAAGTAAACAGTAAAATAATAAGTGCAATCTTTCATAGTTATCCATTTATTGATGCAGGAATGCAAACTTGTCGTTGTTTGTTTGATATCAAAAGTAAGTGACTTGGAGAATCGCACATCTGCTGAAATAGCCAATCAGGTGTTACTGTAGGCCAGAGTACAGTCATTATCACTCAAAACACAAAAACCTAAGTAAGTTTGATTAATAAATTAGATATATTTGAGGTAAATGTATACATTTGGTTGACTGGAGCATGTTTTACACAAACCAACATTATCGAAAAATTTGACTCCCCAATCATCAATGTATAGTTCGCAGCCTGTCTATAAGTATTAATAAGTTAAAAGTGAGAGTTAGTCTTTAAACTCGATTGTTACCAATTAATTTATATTTTAGTAAAATGGTTGACATTTATTTAGCCACAATACAAAGCTTCTTATATTTTGGCCATAAAGATTATTTAAATTATAATTAAAAATAAAACTGATGTGCCTGGAGTAAATCTGATCCCCCTTTTGTTTCAACAGGTGGTCAGTTCGAGCATCTAGACCACAACCAAGGAGACCAGGTGACCTTCTGGAGTCCCCAGCCAAACATCTGTCACGTGACCTTAAGATCAGCAGGTCTGGTACACTCACAAAACTTATGTCATATTCCAATACTTTGTTTCTCCAGTTGTGCACATACTAACTGTAAACATACATATTATAACTTACTATACGTGGTGATCTAGGGGTCAGAGGGTGTTTATTTCAGAGACTGCATTTCCGTCAGTCCCTTCTACCTTTCCTTCACCACTGCCCTCAGTGCCTTTGACCCACAACCCTCTGAATTCACCTGCAATGGTGCTACAGCCTAAAACGCTCCTCCTCAAACCTGACTCTCCAGGATGTATAGCCACTACCAGCCAGGACATACTGCTTCCTCCATCCACATTCACTCTCTCAACAGCGCATAGCAAGGTAATCGTGATGCTGTGAGAAAACATTTATTCTTAAGCTATAGAACATTGATAACTTCTATTTTTTTACATTTTATCTATGCACCTATTATTTTAGATATTAATAATTTAGTTTCATCGTCGATGAAAGTTGATTCCTGAATAAATAATATTGCTCACCAGTATTTTGTGTTAAAGGGATAGTTAACCCAAAATTAACATTTCCTCACCATTTATGCATACTTGAGCGGTTTTACAGTTTTATGTTGAACACGAAACATAATCTGAAGAATGTTGGAAAAAACATCCATAGTAGGAAGAAAACATACAGTGGAAATCAATGTTTTTTTCAGTATATATTCCTTTGTCTTCAACAGAAGGAAAATGCTCAAGGGGTAAATGATTCCATTGGATAAAGGATGCCAAAAATGGCATTAATGGGTGAAGGATCTCTAAAGCTTAGTTGCTGATTTATTTTAGAACCATTTCAGAGTTTCCTCTTCTTCTTGCTTTAAAGTGCACCTATTATGGTATAATATGTTTCATGTAGTGAGTTTGTTTAAAAAAAAAAATACATTTTTAAAGATTCAGTAAATTTTTAATCCATGAATTCAATTTTGAATGTGATGATTTGTCAGTAATTAGACTTTTTAACCTACACACATCTGTAATAAATGCCTATTGCCTACCTATAGTAGTATTCATTGGCTGTCCGTGAAACAAAGTCTTCTTTGACCTTTAAACACTGTAGTTGTAGCTGACACCAGAAAGAGTTTAGTTGATGTTGTCAACATGCCGAGAAGATTCTATTTTCACTGACCAATCAAATCTATCTTGCAAGCATATGCAGAGAATAAAACTGTATCTATATGAATGACCGTCATCATTTCTGTTCACATCACTGTGTTTGCAATTGCTGAGAAGTGCTCTAGAGCTGATATAGTAGACCAATTACAACAGACTGCACCTACTGACTAATCAGAGCAGAAATTGTTTTCAGAAAGGAGAGGTTTAGAGATCCTGTAATAATCAAACGATGTGAGAAAAAGATGATACTCTAATTCATGAGAAAATTAAAGAGCTTTTTTACCTAGGATATGAGCCTATTGTAAAAGTCCTCCAAAACAAAATTAGGAAACTTTAGTATCACATAACTTATAGGTAATTATTTTTAAAGGGCACCTAAGTCTCTGATGTTCATAGGAAGTGTCATGGGTATAATTTTTTTTTTATAACTTTTTGAAATCGTCCTTTTTAGGCTTTAATCCAAGGTAGGTTGTTTTGTTGACTGTCATTTTAAATTCAACTGGGATTGGGCTCCCAGCCCTGGATATTGCTACAAATGCCTATGTGTCACCACAGTGGAAGATCTTAAACCGAAATGGCGGATGGCTGCTTCTCACTCAGTGAGCGGGACTTTACCCTTCTGATTACATGCATGTCAATCAAAGTGTTTCTACAGACTGTTTTCATGAAGTGTGATCATGAAAAATAGAACTAAATCATTTGTACCATTAGAGTTGGCTATATTCACACAATGTTGCCCCACAACTGTTTAAAACCCTATAAAAGTGATTTTGCGCAATAGGTCCCCTTTAAAGACCTCGTTCCTTTTGAGCAAATGTATCATTTTTCTTTACTACAGCAAAAATACTTGAGAGATGGTGAGCCACTACTGCATTCCAGTCATTTCACTTCCCGAGTTTTCCCAACACAAGGTAAAAAAGCATATAATACTTGTATAATATGAAGTGAGTTTTTCTTAAGCAAAACTTCCACTTATTATTTGTCTGAGCTTTAGGTTTACATGAGAGAAAACCAGAGGATGAAGAAGAGGATGTGGATGTGGATGTGGAGCAAACTGAAAATCTCACCAAAGAACTACTAGATATTAGACTGGAGATGCAACGATACCAGCAAGACAGAAAACAGCTACAGTATGTAAATCTGGCTTTCAGCTGTAAAAAAAGTGCAACTTTTAGAGATCTATAATGGATTGGTATTATTGTTATCTAGCATTCAGTAAGATTTCAAACCAATCCACTATAAACTAAAGCTTGTAAAAAGAAAATCAAGCCCTGCTCTACTGAGGTTTTGTGGTTTATTGGTTTGTTTTTGTTAAAGTAATCCTGCCACACAAGTTCCAGATTCCCTCAAATTGAAAGCATTACTTGGAAAATGCATTGTTACAATGAAGCTGTTTTTCTTTTTTGGAAAATGTGAATTGACTTTCCAGCTGTAGTTTTTTTGACATGATAATTATAATGAACTGGATTTTTATTTGAAACAAAAACAAAGGAAACTTGGCTTTTGGTGTGAGTAATGAAGTAAAAATGTTTAGATTCTACTTGTTAAATTGCAGAGAAAGTTATGTGTTAAATTTCCATTTTTATGATGTAACAAAAGTGTCATTTCCATTTGAAAACACTGGCCCTAATAATGAGAGATCTTCCCAGATATAATGAATACAGCCTGTGTTTGTGTTTAGGACGTGGCGCAAGCTTCAAAAGGTCTTGGGTAACTGGCTTGAAACGACAGGCACTGAGGGGGAAACTGATGAAAGAGACAGCATCTTAAAGGAGTTAACTGAGGTATGTGTATATCTTTATTTTTCCCTCTTGCACACAAAAAGAAATCAAAATGAAAAACTTGTCTTTGGATATGAATGTGTTAACATTAAAGAGATGGTTCAAGCCAAAAATTTAAATTTACTCACTCTTAAGTGGTTCCAACCTTTTAGGAGTTTCTTTTTCTATTAAACTCAAAAGAAGATATTTTGAAGAATGTTGGAAAATGGTTGCCATTGACATCCCCAGCAGAAAACAAATACTATGGAAATTAATGGCTAAACGTTTCCAAAATCCTTTAATCCTTTAATATTTCTTCTTTTGGGTTTAACAGAAGTAATAACCTCAAAAAGAGGAAGCTAGTATTTTCCTAAATAATGACAAAACTCACCGTTAGAAAATGGATTCCTTCAGAACATGTAGTGTGTCTCTCTGTTCTTCCAATGAAGATCAGCAATTTCGATAATATCATTTAGCACTTTAGTTAGTCATTGATTCTAGAGCATTTGATTTGACAGAAAATCTGATATCTCTTTAATAGATGCTGATCAAATAATCAGATACTTGGTCACAGTAATTTTCATTATGTAAATCCCACATAGTGCATTATGACGTGAAGTGAGTATTGTCAACTATGGTTACCCATACTTGAAACCGGTTGACCCATCCAAGTGCACACACAGTGAGCATACACCCAGAGCAATAGGCATTGCTTCCATTAGGGGTTAGGTGCCTTGCTGAAGGGCACCTCAGAAGGTTATCAATTCCTGCCAGAATCAGAAATCAAACCTGCAACCTTTCGTATTACTAGTCCAACTCCCTAACTATTAGGCCAACTAAATGCGGGATAAATGATTCAAAGAATGTAAAAATGCTTTCCAATGGGATAAATGATTGGAACTAACATATATTTGTGCTATTGTTAGGCACACCACCCACCACAGCACACAAACTGATTTAGTTCATTGACTCAAGTCAGCACAGACCATATAGTGTATTTTGGTAAAATGAAGAAACAGTAAAAAGACTTAGCATTACTGTTACTCTTTCCCTAATAAACCATCATGAATGCAGTTTTACTGAGCTTAATGGCTCTAGCTAAGGTATACACAACCAGTTATTTTAAAAAGGGGGTTGGAGCTTTTTGGTATGTTCCACCCTGTCAGCCTGGTTTAGTGGACATTACACCAACAAATTGAATAAGGCTGTATGTTATAAGGAACTTCAAGGGACCTTTAACAAATAATAGCAAGAGACCACAATCTTGGTTCTTTCAGCACTGAACTGAGGACACTTGTGGTTTAGATTTAACACGTGTAGTTTATGAGGAGTCTTCAGCATAAATCTAAGATGCTCAAAACCAGCTGTGAGGAGTGCCACTTGATAAATGTTACAGATTGCGCAAACCCTTGCTTTCTGTGTACATTTAAGAAATTTTATTATACTGTGTGGATAAATGGATGAATATAAAAAATTGTTTGTGCGTGGAACAACTTAAATCTAATGTCATGACTCTTAAATGGCACGAGGGTGAGTGTTTGAGTTTATTTTAGTATGTGGATATATTTTGGATTGTTATGCTTGTATTGCACCCATATTGAGGTCTAATGTATTTTGTGTGTGTGGTCTGTACTAAATAAAATCTAAGCTCTAGTGTGACAGTAGGTATTAGTTAACTTTTGTCATTTTTGCTTTATTTTTTTGCAGCTAGAGAGTCGGATCTCTTCTCTATCTATGAGAATAAAAAAGCAGAAACCTTCCATGATTCGCCATGCTGCCAGAGTTAACACTATCCAGAGCCAACTACTACCATCTGAGGGCACCACAAACCTACCTACTGAGTATGGAATATAAACCAATATTGTACAACAAATAAACTGAAGTTTATTATTCCACAAACAATTATACCTCCTATCCTGTTTTGGTATCAGTGGGAAAAGCCAAGGTTTTGACTTTATTGCATTTCTTGCTATTTATTGAAAGACGTTGTAAATGTGTAACCTATTTAATTTTTAATAAAGCATTAAATCACGTATGTCGATGTTTTGGATTTGTTTCCTTAACTTGATACCCTAAAAACTGTAGTAACCAGAATATCAAAGATAAAGTTTGGTTCGGTCCGCGTGACGTTGGAAGATTTACCGCCAAATCTTGTTATGTTTATTTTTGTCGTTCAGGTGAGTCAGGTAGCTTTTAATATAAGTGAACAAATGGCGCTTTCTAAAAACGCCATAAAACGCTAAGCAAGGAAAGATGCCTGGACGAGAATAATCCACGTGACAGAAGAGTTCCACTGTAATATTTTCCATATGTGCGCATTTATTATAAAAACTATCCGCTTGGGAAACACCCGCTTCCCACTTTTCACACTAGCGCAAATCTAGACGGTGAGATCTTCGATAGGCGACATGCCTGTCCAGCTGAAACTTCTATTCACGACTCGATGTAGACCGCTTTATTTCTCCCTGTAGAGATTTCTGACGGACTATGATGAAGCTCGTGAGTGTTATTGTTGTGCTCTTGCTGCTGTTGTGCTCCATCACCAGCTGGGGTAAGTGCGCGTTTACTGATGCAGTTAAGAAATGCAGCTGAACGCTTTTCTTTACGTTTCATAATACTTCTCATTTCACACATATTTGGGAGTTGTTAATGGAAATGAAGTTTCTAGACTTTGCCAGATCGCTGCTTGACACTACAAACTAAGAAATTTGTTTTATGACGTGATAATGTAATCTAAAGAGGAGTCGTATGTACGTTTTATGTTTATTTATTGTGACCATTGATTGTGACGTGTAATTAACCCTTATGTACTGTTGGGGATGTTTCATTCGCTCCCAATGGTGAATTTGTGTCTTCATTTGGCCATAACTATTTCTGTGTTTCAGATAGCAGAATGATTTTTGGTGACAAATCTTATTTTAACACACATTTTGAGAAAATGCTTTGGTTAAAAAAAATCAACGATACACATTTGGGTAAATTTACTACCATTTTGGCATGTTAGGGATAAAAACATCCAAGTTAAAAGTGCATCGAATAAATAATTCTTTCTTTTTTTGGCATAAATCTGTTAATCAACCTCAGTTCTGATCAAAACTACTAAAAGATTACAGGATTTTAACTCTTTAATTGGCAAATTCATAAATTATGTCACTTTTTTGATAGTAGTTTATTTTGTCATTTATTTCATTTAACTACCATGAAACATGGTAGATCCTGTTGTATTTATGTTACTTTAATTTATTTTTGGTAATCTTTATTTATTTGTTGATTCATTTATTTATTCTTATATTTTATAATGAATTTTCTTTCAGTTGTTTCTATAATGATAGCCTCTAAAGTGTGTCTAATAATTAAGGTTGATCATGAACTTTTTCTGTTAACTGCGATTTTATTTATTTATTTTTCAATATAATAGAGAAAACAATTATTATCCACAAGTATTAAATGCAAAGTGATGTATTTTTAAAGGGTTTTCATTATTATTATTATTTCCGATGTTTTGAATCCATTTGTATTATGATCTTTTTGTTTTAATTAGTGCATTCTGCGTATTTGATATTTCTAATTATTTTTTGTGAATCTTTTAATGTATTTGTGGATTACAATTTATTTATTGATTGTACAATTTCAAATTAACTAACTATTTGTATTTTTTTTTTATTTAGTTTAGATTTGTCTATTTTATTTATTGTGAGACTAATTATTCTCCCATAGAAACCCTGATAAAATGTAGCTTCACTGCAATGTAAGTCACCTTATATTTAAAACAGTTAAAAAACCTCTGCCAGATGCATGGATGTAATGCAATTTAAGTATGGCTGGGGAAAGAAAGCCACCATTAAGCCCTAAAAACCACTTTTCTGCAAGCATCTGCCTGTGTATCTACATCCAGGTAAGAAGATGCGCTGGTGTGCTGTATCAGAGGCAGAGCAGAAGAAGTGTGCAGAACTGGCCAAAGCTCTTGTCGCTGTCCTTCCACCTGCAGCAGTCACTGCGTTCGCTCGTCTGTCATGTGTGAAAGCTTACAGCACCGCAGACTGCATTAATAAGATAAGGGTTGGTTACGTGACACTGATTACACTAAAAAACTAATCTGTTAACACAAATTAACCCCTGCAGTATAAATATTTGAATGCTTGTTTAAACGACTTTATTTCTTGAAGTTTATTTGGGGAATAACTTATTTTTTTTTATGTTCAATCCACTTAAATTTGAAAAAAACAATTTAGTTAACTTAATCGATTTGTGTTTGGACAATCTAAAGGAATTGTGTGGAACCCAGCATTTTTCACAGTGTTCTATTTCCCTTCTCATCAGGATAATAAAGCTGACCTGGTGACCCTGGACGCCGGAGAGGTTTATTCTGCTGTCAAACAGTTTGGGCTCACAGTAGTTGCAAAGGAAATCTACAGAGATGGTATGATTGAAAACCTTGTTCTTTGTGCATGTGTGGTTGATTTTCAGTGGTGAAAAGAAACAAATTATAAATACTCAAAATACTGTAATGGCGAAGTGTTTCTTAGATAATGTAATTTACTATTAGTTCTACTATTTAGTTACTTATTTTTAATGCTGTATCAGTACTTTTACTCCACTACTTTAACCTGCAGTCACTACTTTATTTTTGCTTGTCTGTGGGGATTGGCTAAGGTAGACAAATCAATCTTGTGATTCAAGTCCAATTAAATCACACTTCAATCAATAGAAAATAAATCCCAACATACTGAACAACCTCAAGACATGGGCGCTTTATAAATGCAGCAAACCCTCCGGAAGTATTCAAAGTGTCCAAGAAGATCTTTACAGACAATAACCCAGAGACTGTTAAGACTGCATGTCACTGATGGGAAGATGACGGATGTTTACTGTATAATGACTTAAATCAGCAAATGGCCTTAAAAAATCACTAAATGCACTACAGAATGTTACTTTTACACACACACTAAAGATGTAACGGTATAAAAATTTCACAATACGGTAATACCTAGGTGTGAATGGCACGGTACGGTATTTATTGAATCATTTAAAGGAAAAACAAAACTATTGAAGAGAAAAGTGCTAGAATGTTCAGGTTTCCTCAACACTGAACAGATCAATGACATTCAAACAGGAAATTAAATAATAATTTATTTTTAATAACAAAAAATATTAAACCATGTAAAAAGAAACACCACTCGAAAGGACAAGCCATGAGTGAGATAGAGGTCTCTTGGTGGTACAAGTCAATGTCTCCATCAATCTGAGCAGTGTGCTGTGTTCTGCTGTCCCCTTGACTAAAAGAATCCCCATCATGTTAGTCGTATTCCCCGACTTGTATTTCAGCACAGTCTGGCAGTGCCTGCATACCCTTTTTTCTGTCACCTTTTCTTCTTTCTTTTCAGAGAGAAACTGAAATGCTTCCACACATGTGATTTAAAACCCGCTTTAGGTTCGACCATTTTTAGCTCTTTTTCTTTGCCACTACTAGCAGCACCCTCCATTTCTGCATTACTGGATCTGTAGAGACAACAGACCGCAAAGGATGATGGCCACGCCTGGGCTGATGAAAATTGTAGTTTCCGCTACCTCCCATTCGCTCCATTCGCCTGAGCAAACTTTTCACCAAAAGACCTATGATTTTATTGAGTCACAACCACGGTAATATTGAAAGAAATTGCTATTGCGGTATGACAGTATTTACAATATCGTTACATCCCTATCACACACACATCAACTTTTCACAGTGTAATACTCAATACTCTCTAGTCTTGAGTACTTTTGAAAGGTCTGAAAGGTTTTTACTCAATCTTTGAGTAATATTTACAACTGATTTTTAACTCTACTTGCGCTACATTTTTGGGTAAGTAATGGTACTTTTACATGAGTAGGATTTTTCAGTACTCTTTCCACCACTGATCATTTTATTATTGCAGGTCCATTTAATGACCAAGGTCATTATTTCTGTCAGTTTTGAAGTTTTAAATATTTGTCACTCATTGTCATGGATCTCCAATTGTTACATTATATATTGTGATTTGTGATTTCTTGTTATGATCATGTATTATAATCAACATATTTAACTTTTTGTTTTGTTGTAAAAAGGCCATTTTTATAATTTTACCAAATTAAATTAAAGTAAATTGTATTAAAGTGTCCATAAATCTTACATCAATTCTATTTCTGTACCATAGTATATTTTGACTTTAGATTGGTGTAATAATCTCCCATAACTATGTAAGATACAGGGAATACGTTACTTTGACTTGCTGATAATATTTAAAGCATGAAAAGGCATGTCTGCTCTTTCTAAGAAAATCTTTTGTCCTATTGAGCTATTAATTTAAAACATCAAATCTGCACAATTTCATAAGACTTTATCACTGACCAGACTGTGGGTTGTTTAAAAGTATTACAGTCATAATTTCATAAGTGCCATGTGTTTTAATTTACTGTGAAAAGTTGGACTTTTTTGGTTTAGAAGTGTAAAATTGTCAATTATGTTACCATTATTAACATAACATAGTTTAAAATTATTTTCGTAAAAGTTAAAAAATAACTATGTTGTGTTTGGCAGTCACTGAGTTATTAAAATTATATAAGAAAATATTGTAAATTAGATTATAATCACAACCCATAATAAGATACTAGTAACCAACTGGATATTGAAAAGAATTTCTTTTAGTGAAGTTTTTTTTTTTTTCTCGATGTCAGAATTATAAACCCTCCTTTAATTGTTTTTTTTTCTTTCTTTCTTTCTTTCTTTCTTTCTTTCTTTCTTTCTTTCTTTCTTTCTTTCTTTCTTTCTTTCTTTCTTTCTTTCTTTCTTTCTTTTTTAAATATTTGCCAAATGATGTTTAGAGTGTGTCTGATAATATTTTTTCTTCTGGAGAGTCTTATTTGTTTTATTTTGGCTAAAAAAAAGCAGTTTTTAATTTTTTAAACACCATTTTAGCCCCATTAAGCTATATTTTTTATAGTCTACAGAACAAACCATCGTTATACAATAACTTGCCTAATTACCTTAACCAGCCTAATTAACCTAGTTAACCTTTAAATGTCACTTTAATAGTATAGAAGTTTCTTGAAAAATATCAAGTAAAATATAATTTACTGTCATCATGGCAAAGATAAAAATAAATCAGTTATAAAAATGAGTTATTAAAACTATTATGCTTAGAAATCTTCTTTCTTTTAAACAGAAATTGGGGTGAAAAATGAACAGGAGGCTAATAATTCAGGGGGCTAATAATTCTGATTTCAACTGTATGTCCAACTGTAGAATAAGTAATATGCTAAGACCAGCACTAACATGAAGATCTTCCTCTCCTCCATCGGTCAGGTGGCTGTATTCTTGCAGTTGCTGTGGTCAGGAACAACAGTTCTTTAGACATGCGTTCTCTGCAGGGCAGTAGGAGCTGTCACAGTGGAGCTCGCTGGACTGCAGGCTGGAGTCTGCCTTTGGGACACTTACTGTCTCGAAACCTTCTGCCCTGGGCTGAGGATGAGCCCATCAGTCAGGGTGAGAAATCCAATCGCATATAATGTACTAGTGCAAGTATTAACCAAAATAATACAAAAAATTAAACAAGAAAATGTTTTTGTCAATTAGTAACAGCTGCTATAAGATAAAAAATTTAGATATAGCATGAACAATTTTATTAGAAATGTTAGCTTGGCAACTACCTGGAATAATAAAAAATTTAAGTTGTTCAAATCTAAATAAAATGGGTGTGTACAGTATATATATTTATACACAAATCTATGGTGTATATAATAGTGTATTATTCATTTTCTTTTCGGCTTAGTCCCTTTATTAATCAGGGGTCGCCACAGAGGAATGAACTGCCAACTTATCCAGCACATGTTTTACGCAGCGAACTACTGTCTGCCCCAACTCAACACTGGGAAGCACTCATACACTTTTGCATTCACACATACACTACAGCCAGTTAAGCTTATCCAATTCACCTATAGCGTCTTTGAACTGGGTGAAACCGGAGCAATCAGAGGAAACCCACGCCAACACAGGGAGAACATGCAAACTCCACAGAGAAATGCTAACTGAATCAGCCGGGGCTCGAACCAGCAATCATAATGTTGAAAAAAATGAATACATTTTGCAGTTTTTTGGTTTTGCTAAAAAAAATACAAGTGTTAAAAATAACGTAACAGTCCAGCAAATATTGCTCATAGCTCTTCTGAAGCAGATAATAATCCTAAACATCCTAATTAAACATAATTATACATATAAATGTCAATTAAGATCACCTGCAGCGCTAGAATGGCGTCAATTTGAAGTGTTTTCCCACATTTATTGGCTGTTGTTTATTTATATCCATTCATTTGGTAATTTGGATCAAAACCTACCAAGTATTCTGTCATGTTCTTCCAATCTAAACTAACAAAGAGTTCAAAAATATGTATATAGCAATGTTCCAGTGCTCACATTTTGACTGTTTTGTCAGCGGTCAGTGCTTTCTTCAATGCTAGCTGTGTTCCTGGAGCAACTACAATGGCAGCAAACCTTTGTTCCTTATGCAAAGGCCAAAGGTCTTACATTCGTCAGAAGAACTTCCACTGTGAGACGTCTCACAGCGAACCATTCTATCACAACCAAGGAGCACTCAGGTGAAAATACACACACACACACACACACACACTCACAAGTATTAGTGTGTCGCTGCCAAATTGCCTTGAGCGCCTTACATTGTGATTCTGTTTTTCTTAGATGTTTGCAGTCAGGAGCTGGAGATATTGCTTTTGTGGATCACACAGCTCTGGACGGCATTGATGGTTACACCTTTCACATTTTTTTTACAGAATTGTACATGCAGGCTCTACAAACAACAGCATTTACACTAGTGGTTAGATTCTATATGACTCTTTGTTTCCCTCATCAGAGAGGGAGAAGGATGAGCTGCGCCTGCTGTGTACAGATGGGTCTCTGGCTCCGCTCAGCAGCTTTAGGACGTGTAATCTTGGACGAGGTCCTGGAGGCGGTGTGGTCACACGGATGAACATAAGGAAAATTGCTCGAAAGTTCTTGGTTGCTGCCCAGGTATGATTTATATTTAAAGTTGAAATTCACTATTAATAATTAAAATGATCAGTCTGTCAGATGAATCAGAGCCGAAGTCAGAGATTCAATTAAAAAAGAACGTTTACTAGAGATAGTTTGCAGTTTTATCAGCCGAAGCCAGCTTCCTCACTCACATTGAGTTCATAGGCCGCTCTGCTTACAATCTGAAAACATCAATTATAGTCTTACATAACAACATTAACTGTCAGGTATTTTAACCTGATTGGTTTAAACACAGATAATAAAAATATTTTATTTTACTTTTTTGTCAAAAAACCTATTTGTGTAAAAAGCCCATTTACAAAATGAAATAAAAATAAATCTTATTGCAATGAAATATCAAATCTATTATATCAATTCTATAACTCTACTATAGTATATTTTAGCTTTAAATTGGTGTTTGCCTTTTCCTTATCGATAACATTTGTAGCACCAAAAGGCACGTGTGCTTTCTCTAAAAATATTTTGTTCTTATGAGCTATTGATTTAAAAAGTCAAAAGTGTCGACACCAACAGCCTGGTGGTCAAGTGTGCCGACACATAGCACCATGGTGCTCACGGTCACCCAAGTTCAATTCCTGATTGAGGTCATATGCTGATCCTTTCCCTCTCTCTGCTCCCAATGGTTTCTTGTCTGTCCTCCACTATCCTATCCCAATAAAAGGTGAGAAACCCGTTAAAAATAATTATTTAAAAAAAGTAAAAACTGCACAATACCATAAGGAACACAGACTTCATCACTGACCACTGTGGTTTATTTCACAGCATTTTAGTCTTAATTTCAATAGTGTGTTCCTAATTTATCTTGGCAAGTTGAATTTTTTTGTTAAAAAGTGTAAAATTGTTAATTAAGTTACCACTATTAATGTAACACTGACAATAGATTATGTTTTTCAGAAAATGTAAAAAAGGAAGTAACTTGTGTGTGGCAATCACTGAGTTATTAAAATTATATAAATAAGATATCAAATAAGGTACTGGGAAAAAAGTTAGTCTTTTTTTCCCTTTTTCATTTAAATAGACTTTGATTTGTGTGTGCGTGTACTATATCAATGTTTCAAGCATACAAAGGTAAGACAGCCACTTCAGAGCTGACCCCAGACCTGTGAAATTATCCAAAAATGAATAGAATCCACACAAAATACAATCTGTTTCTTACCCAAGGTACTATCTGCATCCAAACCGGCAGCGTACATACAAAGGAATTAAGTTTAAAAGATTTAACACAGAAAATGGCAAATAACTCAAGAAACAGTTGTTTCCAATTCTTCAAATGTCCAGGTCCACTCAAGAGATCTCCATGACCTCTGACCTGGCTGAGTTTCCTGAGGAAACAAATCATTTGGCATACACAAAAAGCAATTACACGCATATTATTCCAGTTTTACTCTGAAGTGGGATGACACTAAGGTCATCATTTAATCGAGGCTCTTAAACATGAAACTTTATTAATAATCATAAGGACATGAGAAAAGATGTGTGTTACTCCATCCTGCAGCGGACATCCATCTGAAAACTCACGCCATAAACATGTACACCAAGTATGATAACTATAACTTTAACATTAAATAATGTTTAAAAAATATTTCTAAACATAAACAGCAGAGTCAAAACTATAAGGATAATGGCACAGAGAAACATTCCAGTTACATTTTGTTGATCTTTATAAAGTTATTGCTGCAGCTATAATTCACCTTACAACCAACTCACAATTCACCTTATAAACAACTGACTATTTAGGAGAAGGTTCATTCTTTTTTTTTTTCCTTCTTCAAAAGACAATATTTAGAAAAATGTTGAATATTTAGACCATTGACCTCACTATTTGAACAGCATACAAATTTCAAAAACATCTTCCTTTTTGTTCTGAAGAAGAAATAAAGTGAGAATAACAACTATCAGAACTTAAATTTTTGGACAAACTGTTATTTTAATTAAAACTGGTGGCTCTGTCAGTCTAGAGTTGATCTCAAGCTGCTGAAGATGTTCTTTAATGATCTTATTGGTGTTGTGGCTTGGAACACTGATAAGATTTCACTATGTAATGAGCAAAGCACTTAATAGCTTTTTCTGTGTTTTCTTTTGAAGATGTCTTTTGGTTGGAGGGGAAGGGAGCGTCGGCGTTTCCAGCTGTTTGAATCTGCATCCTTTGGTGGGAGTGACCTTCTCTTCAGAGATGTGACGGAGAAATTATCTGTTCTGATGGAGGATATGGATATGAGCCAGGTTCTGGGACTCGACTATGTGGCCTTGCTCAAGGGTCTTGGACATGAAGGTAAAAGACTGCTTCTGTAATGACTAATCTTGTGAATGATTAGCTCAGACTTTAATTTGTACATGTGTCTTCCTTGCTTTTTATCATGTTGGGATCACATGTCCCCACAATTATAGCAATACCAGTTCTTTTTTTTTTTAGTTTGCAGGAAAATTTTTTTGGTCTCGATGATAAAAACAGCACACAAATAATACACTACCTGACAAAAGTGTTGTCGCCAATCCTAGTTTTTGGAACAACAAATCATAACTTGACTTCTAGTTGATCATTTGGTGGTTTATATGAAAGGCGAAGGACTCTAGATTATGCTTATTCTACCAAAATAAAATATGATCATGCTTTGATTTTTAACTATTTAATTAGGACGGTAAGATCTGAGTTTGCTTAGACAAAAAGTCTTGTCGCTTAACAGAAATAATGTACAGTATAAAATATAAAGTCATTGTGCAGTGGAAAAATAATTAATATTGTGTAGGACTCCCATGAGCTTGGAGGACTGCATCCATACATCCCTGCAATGACTCAAATCACTTATTAATAAAGTCATCTGGAATAGCAAAGAAAGCGTTCTTGCAGGACTCCCAGAGTTCATCAAGATCCTTTAGATTCATCTTCATTGCCTCCACCTCCATCTTACCCAAGCATGCTCAATGTTCATGTATGGTGACTGGGCTGGCCAATCCTGGAGCGCCTTGTCCTTCTTTGCTTTCAGGAACATTGATGTGGAGGCTGAAAAATGAGAAGGAGTGCTATCCTATCCTGCTGAAGATATGGCCCTCTCCTGTGGTTTGTAATGTAATGGGCAGCATAAATGTCTTGATACCTCAGGCTGTTGATGTTGCCATCTCTGCAGATCTCTCGCACACCCCCATACTGAATGTAACCCCAAACCATGATTTTTCCTTCACCAAACTTGACTGATACTGTGAGAATCTTGGGTTCATGCAGGTTCCAGTAGGTCTTCTGCAGTATTTGTGATGATTGGGATGCAGTTCAACAGATTCATCAGATAAATCTACCTTCTGCCACTTTTCCAAACAATCAACTAGAAGTCAAGTTATTATTTGTTACTCTTACAACTAGGATTGACAACAAGACTGTACGTCTTTTTCAAGTTGAATTCAACATACACCAAAGTACAGTAGAACTATCGTCACCAAATGCACTCCCTTATACATGCCTTAAACCTCCAACCCATAGTGCAACAAGTAAACCATGAATAAAATTCAACAACAACAAAAAACATAGAAGGTGATATCTAAGCATTTTGTTCTGTTATACCCAAGTAATAAATAAATCTGCCACGGTATTTAACAAATAAAACTTGACGCTATTTCAAACTAAATGCAATTGTTTTCAATGGCGTGTAGGAAGATTCAAATCATACAGAATCAAGTATGTTGAAAATGCAGAAGTACAGAATGTTTTTGTGTGGGTTGATTTAGGGGAAGGGTTGTGGGAAGATTATACAGAATATACAGCGTGTACAGTATAAAAATCATTAGTTCTGTGTCTGTGTGTGTATATGTGTGATTAGGTAGTTCGCTGGAGGACAGTGTGGTGAGGTGGTGCTGTATAAGTCACGCCGAACAGAAGAAATGTGAGCAGTGGGCTATTAGTATAAAATCAGACCCTCTGGTGTGTGTAAAAGCCTCATCTATGAGTGACTGCATTGAGAAGATCAAGGTCCAGTAAGACAATTTTCCCGCAATTGTGATTTAGGTTTAAATAAATATTTTATTTATTGATCAATGTACAATCATTTTTATTATTATTGTACTATTATTAATAGACTTTTCAAAACGTGTACTTGTTTTATTTCAGTTAATTGCCAAGTCATTTTTTGTTTCCATCAGTATTTTAGCTAGTATTTATATTTTACTATTATACTTCAATGATTATTTTTCACTTTTAATTAACAATACCAGCACTGGTGTTTGTCTCGGTGTCGGCCATAGATATATACATGTAGATATATGTGCATATATCTATGAGTAGAACTACTAGAACAGAATCGGTTGTTGATTTTCACAGAGGGATGAAGTGGATGCCGTGTCTCTGGACGCCACTCATGCTTTTATAGCTGGAAAATGCGGCCTTGTCCCTGTTGTGACTGAATATTATGGTATGTAAAGCATCCACTGTCATATTCACTCATGTTTTCAAGCTCACTTCACTCGGATTTGCTTTTGTCTTGTTCATTTAGGAGAGAAATGTGAGACTTCTGTAGGAGCTGGAGGCCATTTTGAAAGTAACGGTAATAAGGAAAATCATTATAAAATGGTCTTAGCATAAAGGGCACGTCTTGATTACCACGTCACTACCGTTCATTCTTATTTCTGCAGAATTGCCGCCAGTGTACGGTGTGGCAGTTGTGCGTCGGTCAAGCAAGAGTTTATTTTTTGGAAGTCTGGCCGACAGACGCTCCTGCCACGGTCACATGTACAGTCCTGCAGGCTGGGTTTTACCTGTAAGACACACACTTAGCACAGAACACAACAACAGCGCTCCCTGTGAGCCCAATAAAGGTACTACATGCTATTTTCCTCTTGGCATATAGAACTACACAACTGCTTGAATGTCCATTGCAGACATTCTGACCATGAATACTAGACTGTACCGAATGTGATTTGAAACTTCTACTGATAAAGTTTTGGAATTGTGTAAGAGCTACTGTCTCAAAAGGTTTGCACCAGCAAGTGTTAAAATGTGATTTTTAAAAGTCTAAATGCTAGCAGACATGGATTGAAGCAGAATATTTTGGTAGATAAAACATGTTGTGAGTTTCAGAAATTATTTTTGTCTCTTTTCACTATATTTGTTCGTCAACACTCTTTAATGTATGCCACTCTTTTCTCAGTGTACTCTGAGGTGTTTTGGAAAGGCTGTTTGCCTGGGGGTCAGGGTAATCTGTGTAAGGTGTGTATGGGTGGAACTGAGGAAGCTGCCACGAAACGTTGTGCTGACAACCATAATGAGCGCTACTACGGCAACATGGGTGCATTAAGGTGAGGATTTGAACTCGATGAAGATCAAATAAAACATTGTACTACATATACTTGACTGTTTTTATTTCATTACGAAGGAACAGTGCACATCTAACAACCTTTCTCAAGAAAGTTAATGTACCCAAATTAGCCCAAAGCTAGTTTTCACTGAGACTCCCTTTGCCAGAAGTTATAGGCCTAAAAATGTTAATTGTAGCAATATATAGGATTATTTTTTATTGGTAGTACCACATTGCTTAAACCAAAACGCTCTTCAGGGCTTATATTGTCTTTCACTCCAGGTGCCTGGTTGGAGACCCAACTGGGAAAAGTTTTGGAGATGTGGCCTTTATGGAGCACCACAATCTAGAAAGCAACATTGAACGTAGGATATAATCTCTCTCTCTTTCTTTTTTTGGTAGGTTTAAATATGTTCAGAGAAAACGTTTTAAATTTTAACTCCTTCAATTTTATTATTTAATTGGCAGTTTTCTTTAATTCTGTTAAAATCAAGAATTCATCTTGAGTTTTCATTATTCCAAACCTTTGATCTTCCGTGTTTTGACCTCCCCCCCCCTTGTATACATATTCTTCTCTTTTTTTCTATTTTTAAGTACTTTTTATTTAGATAATGTATTGATGGGGGATGCAGTGGCGCAGTAGGTAGTGCTGTTGCCTCACAGCAAGAAGGTCGCTGGTTTGAACCTCGGCTCAGTTGGCGTTTCTGTGTGGAGTTTGCATGTTCTCCCTGCATTCGAGTGGGTTTTTTCCGGGTGCTCGGTTTCCCCCACAGTCCAAAGACATGCGGTACAGGTGAATTGGGTAGGCTAAATTGTCCGTAGTGTATAAGTGTGTGTGTGAATGTGTGTGTGGATGTTTCCCAGGGATTGATTGCGGCTGGAAGAGCATCCAACGCTGCGTAAAAATGTGCTGGATAAGTTGGCGGTTCATTCCGCTGTTGCGACCCCGGATTAATAAAGGGACTAAGCCGACAAGAAAATGATTGAATGGATGTATTGATATTTGTAAAAAAAAATCTATCAAATCTCTTTTTCTCTTTTTCTCTCATCAATGACTATAAAGTTTTCAAAATTTTTATTACTGTTTCTTTTTCAAATATCTCATTTGAGTTGTATATGCTGTGATTCAGAATATGTAACTCATTAAATATGCTTTTGTAACACACCAGTCACTACTGCACCCATCCCATTCTGAGCTAGGGTCGAATCAGCGATTCTTCACATGGAGGTTGTTTGCTCTAACAAGGAGGCTAAAGTCTGTGCCTCTAGCATCTGTCTCTAGAGCACTTTTTCAGGTTCAGTGAAGTGAGGTTTGCCTGTATAGCACTTCGCTAGCTGGCCTCCGTTTACTCACTCCCATCCCAGATGAGCCCCCACATGTAACCAACCAGTCTCTCCTTTTAGAATAACTCTGAATAGGACAAAAGCAGTCATTTTAGAAGTGCACAACACAAAAACGTTGTATACTTCATTAGACTAACTGGGAATTTACATATTTACCAGAGTTCCTGCTCTTTTTGAAAGTACTTTAAAGTACTTGAATTTCAAACATATAGAAGGCCTGGAAAGTACTTAAAAACAAACACAGGTCCTTAAAGGTTCTGAATTAATTTTGTTTATGGTTTTATTTCAACAATTGTACTAAATTGTTAAAAACAGAAGAAAGAAACTGAGAATTTCTTAAATTAAAGATATTACATTTAAATCTGAGATCACTTAAATTGTAAGTAAAATGTTAAGTAGGGCGACACGGTAAAGAAGGTCGACAGCAAGAAGGTCACTGGTTCGAGTCCCATCTGGGTCAGTTAGCTGTGTGGAGTTTGCTTGTTCTCCCTGTTTTGGTGTGAGTTTCCTCCAGGTGCTCCGATTTCCCCCACAGTCCAAAGACATGCCCTATAGGTGATTGATTGGACTAAATTGGCTGTAGTGTTTGTGTGTTCGGGTGTCTCCACTGGCTTGCAACTGGAAGGGCATCCATTGTGTAAAACATATGCTGAATAAGTTGGAGGGTTATTCCGCTATGGCGACCTCTGGTGAATAAAGGGACTAAGCGGAAGGAAAACGAACAAATGAATGGATGAAATGTTAAGTACATTAATAACTTTCAAGTCACTCCATATGCTGGGATTAGACAAAGGTGCTTGATTAGATATGAATGGTGCTTTAAAATTAGTCCTTGAAACTCCTTAAATGAGCTTTTTATGAATGTGTGGGAACCCTGGTTTACATATTGTTGTTATTTTGTTGCTTTGATTATTTCTGTTGTCTTTATTTTTAATTCACTGTTGATAAAAGCATCTGCAAAATGATTGATTGTAAATGTAAATGTATGATTCTCATATATATATATATATATATATATATATATATATATATATATATATATATGTGTATATGTATATATATATATATATATATATGTGTATATGTATATGTGTGTGTGTGTGTGTGTGTGTGTGTGTGTGTGATGTGTTTGATGCACAGGTCTGAACACCAGTGGCTGGGCAGAAGGTTGGGTCACTTGGGACTTTGAGTTACTCTGCAGCGATGGCAGTCGGGCTCCTTTGTCGCAATGGAAGAGCTGTAATTTAGGCGCAGTCCCTCCAAATATTGTTATGACACGACCTGTTCTTACCGCTCGCATTTATGACCTCTTAATGAAGTCACAGGTCTGCACATCCAAATCACAATCAATAAACTGATCACTGAGTCTTGTCGAATCTGAGCACTGATGTGTTTTGCACTATAGGATACCACAGAGGCTCGCCCTGATTCTGGGTTTCATCTGTTTGAGTCTCAGCAGTACGGAGAGAGTGACCTGCTTTTTAAAGATGTTACAAAGTGTCTAGTTCACACCAGTCACATGGACTACCGGACCATACTGGGAAATGAGTTCTGTTCACAGGCGGAGAGCATCTTCAACTGCACACACTCCAGTAAGAACACATGGAAACTTTGTTATATGATTACAGCATACCGGTCATTTATTTGCATTTGTTTTTATGTTAGGATTATTGCTGGATATGTAAATATGTTTGATTAAAAAATTAGACAGAAGTATTTTATTTGAATTATTAATTGTGCAAATTCATAATTAGGACTACTGTTTACATTTTTTGACAGATATCCTACAGTTCTGCAATCAAGATGTATGCAGCATATTCTAATCAATCTAGATGAAATAACATATATATATATATATATATATATATATATATATATATATATATATATATATATATATATATATACTGTTAAAAAGCAGCATGGGTCATGTTTTGTATTTTATGTATCTCTCATGACATAAAATAAAATATAATTGGATTATATATATGCGAGTTCAGTTATATTTAAGAGTTTATCTGCTGAGAGAGCACCGTTGGAGCTGTTTCAACCTGCCAGAACGAGTTCATGTTCGCGATACTACATTTCCCATCATGCAACTGTGAAACGTCAAAACGGAAGTTCAGTTGATGACCGCCGCTGCTGCTACTGTACTAATGGTTACGAAATAGAAGACTTGAGCTGCGTCCCAAATGGCACACTATACACTATGCACTCATGCACTATGTACTTATGCACTTACACACTCAACAGGATAGTATATGTATGTAGTGTCGTCCCAAATGGCACACTAATGTTTTTTTTACTAAGCGGAAATTCAAACCGTTTCCCTGATGACGTTTGACGGTTGCCAAATCATTGAAGTAAACGGCCGAATTATCAAATAATACTTGCCGTGAGTGTTGCCGCAATCACTATCGGGAGGAGCTATAATCACTCTCGTAAAAGAATTTTGCTTTCACCATCCAAATTAAATAAAATTATTCAACATGTGCGTCCGATAGCTCCGCCCCTTCCGCTACGTAAGCAAACCTGCGGTCGTTGAGTGCGTGAAGTGTCCATCATTACACACTTCATTTTAGCGGCTGAATGAGTGCATCATCCGGGTAATTAAAGTGCACTTATTATTTTTAGAGTTTTCAGTGTGGACACACTACTTACACTATTTATACTACAAAATGGCGTAGAATAGTGCATAAGTATGCGATTTGGGACGCAGCTTTGGTTTCGAGGATATTATCAAAACAGGTAAGTTATTGAATTAACGAAAGTTAATTAGTTGAAGACATGAGGTAAGTGTTAATAAAAATATTGAGGCACAATGTCGATGTTGTTGTCTTAGCCTAAAGTTCTATGTCATGTAATTAAAGTAAGCGTTATAAAATGAGTTTGGTAACATCACATCTAACTTACTTTAAAAGTTTTACTCTGTACAAACAGCCTGTGAAGGTTACAAACCTGAAGTAATTTACGTTAGGTCACCTTATTGTTTAACAATCACTTGTTTAGTAAGTTAATGCTATACAGTAGGTCTGCATGATATTGGAAATGTGATATTGCACATTTTTATTTTACTGCGATAAATATTGCAATATGAATACATAAGATACTTGAATAGCTGAATTGGTTTTCTGGGGAATCTGACAATATTCGGGTTACAGAATTTATATAAAAACTTAGATCAAGTAAAAAAAAAAAAAAAATATATATATATATATATATATATATATATATATATATATATATATATATATATATATATATTAACTTTTAAAGAAATAAGGCAAACTTAAGCTAAATTATCTGCCAGTTAAGTAAAATAATCTTGTTTTTGCTTTAAAAGGTAGATATTTATTTTGGACCAAAAACAAGACAAACATTCAAAGTACGTTAAATAAATTTTTTTTATTTTATTTTGCATAAATTGTATAAATTCCATATAAATACAGTAATTTAATATAATTTTTATTCAATCCAGACTTAACATTGTATATCTTGAATGCGACTATTGCAGATGCACACACTGCAACATCGATGCTGAAACAATATATTGTGCAGCCCTAATATGCAGTGAATTCCATACACTTGAAGCCTTGCGCCTTAAACCTTCAAATGATGTATTATTGAATTATTGTTGATAAAAGTTGTCAGATATTTTGCTGCAAAGGGGCGCAATTGTTGTTAATTACTTCCTTGCATTTAAAAGGTACGGAAGCCTTAAAATATTACAGATAAATTAATACATTTTATTTTATTTAGGTAATATTTTGATTACTATTTAGAATTTTGAGTATATTTTATAATACTACGATACTGTGATGTTTTCTATTGCTGTATTTGTATTTTTTCAGCAATATTTCACATTACAGAAGAGTAAAAGCTTGATTATATTTTTATTGTAAATGTTGCTATTTACGTGTGGCATGTCATTTTTTTTATTCATTTTGGAATTCAAATAATATTTTTGCAGTCTTGTCGGATTGTTTTTGACCTTAAAGTTGCCACATAACTTTTTATAACCTTTCAATATATCCAAATCATTTGGTCCATTGTCTTATCTAATCTGTCAAAAGTCACCAAGTGTCCATTCAGATCAAGCAAACAAAATAAAGTAACAGTTTTCCATCGGCCCAGTGGCATATGCAATACAAACCACTTTCTAAATTTCATTGCATAGTTAACAAACCATTTTGCCTGACATTAATTTGATGTTAATATACTGTAGTTTGCTTTTATCTGCTGCTGAGTGAACAGGTCTGTAGATGCTGTTGTCATGCAGATACCTGCCTCCTCCTGTGGCAGTGGGAAGATGTGCTTCTACAATACAAGCTGGTGTACAACAGTTCGTTCCTGCAAGTGGCTCCTTTGACTCCAGTGCTTTGGAACAGCTCCAGCCCTTTATATCACAGGCTTCTCGTCTGTTTGTAATAAGCGGTGCCGGACTCTCCACTGAATCGGGTATTCCAGACTACAGGTCAGAGGGAGTGGGACTGTACGCACGGACTAACAGACGGCCTATGCAGCACTCTGAGTTTGTGCGCAGTGAGAAATCCAGGCAGAGGTACTGGGCGCGAAATTATGTGGGGTGGCCACAGTTTTCTTCGCACCAGCCTAACTCAGCCCATCTCGCATTACGGGACTGGGAAGAAAAGGGAAAACTGCACTGGCTTGTGACTCAGAATGTAGATGCCTTGCATTTAAAGGCTGGACAACAGAGACTGACTGAACTGCATGGATCTACCCATAGGTAAGACGGTTAAAAGATAAAATCAATCTTTGATTCTGTGGAGTTTTATACAGTGTAAAATAACAAATTACAAAAACTCAGATTACTGTAATTGAGTAGTTTTTCTCAGGAATTGTTATTTAGTGAGTAGTTTTAAAATTGTGTACTTTTACTTTCACCTGAGTACATTTTTAGTGCCGTATCAGTACTTTTACTCCACTCTTTCCTTCAACCAGCAGTCACTACTTTTTTCCCTGTCTATAGGAATTGGCTTAGTAGAAAAATCAATCTTGTAATTTCTGTCCAATCAAATCGCACATAGAAGGTAAATCGTATCATACTGAACTACCTGAAGACATGGGCGCTTTATAAAAGCAGCAAACCATTTGGAAGCATTAAAAGTGTCCAAGAAGATGTCCTTTAACAAAAACTAAATGCACTACAGAATGTTACGTTTACACATTCCTACACAAATTGCATGTAAACGCATTAGCCTTTCACAGTGTAAAATCATTACTCTTGAGTACTTTTAAGGGCTTCTTTTACTTCTTTAAGGTCTACTTTTTACTCATACTATAAGTAATATTTACAACTGATTCTTTTACTCTCATTACAGTTTGGGCAAGTAATAGTACTTTTTCTATCACTGCTGGGTACTGATTGTTTCGATGAATAGCTTTATCACAATAAAGAAGGAAATAACAGAATAATTAATCCAACTTCAATAAATATGATCCATACAATTATTTTTACTACTAAAAATACTACTAAAGTGCTATTTTTTTAGCTTAAAGGGTTAGTTCACCCAAGAATTTATATTTTGTTATTAATTACTGACGCTCATGTCCCATGAGACCATCTATCTCATAACACAAATGAAGATAATTTAGATGAAATCCTAGAGCTTTCTGACCCTTCATAAAAAGAAACAATACAGAGATGTTTAAAGTGCAGAAAAGAAACCAAAATGTTGTCAAAACGCTCTGTGTGATTCAGTGGTTCGACTGTAATCATACAAAAATACAAGTGCACTTTTGTTTGTCAAACAAACTGTAAAAATGACTTTGTCTGTGTTTTTCTTGTCAGGTCTTGGTGTGCATTTACACACAGAGTTAGCAGCGCAACACCCAAGGGTCGTAATTCCCAATATAAACATGCACCTTAATCTGACATGTTAGGCAAAGTTAAACAAAGACGTTTTTATGTTGTTGTTTTTTTTTTAACTTCATATAATTGAAGTCGCATAAACCATTTTATCAATGTTATTTTTTATTTTTTTAGACTTTGAAAGTCTCAGAACTGTTGCTGTCTTAGAGAGCTCTCATGTTTCATCTAAAATATCTTAACATGTGTTCTAAAGATAAGTGAAGATCTCATGGGATTGGAACAACATAAAAGCAATGAATTGATAACAGAATTTTCATTTTTGGGTGAACTGACCCTTTAAAGTCCCTTCAATTACTGTTTAAAGTTTTCAGTTATAGCTGTAAAACAGCTCTGTAGAAGACAGTAATGTCATCATTTAAATTAATGTTGACTCAGTTATAGTATCAATTTTGCAAAATCTACATTCAAAACCATCTTAATGGTGCAAAATTCATCAATTTTGAACCTTAAAGAAGTTTGATTCAGTGTTGATGCAGTCCATTCGATTCAGATTCAAAACAGTCAGTCATGCAAAGATGTGTGAAATGTTATTCAGCTCCTGTCAGTGCTGATTTAATTCAGTGTGAATGTTATAAAATTCATTAATAATGAATAATATTGAGCTCAAGTCAATGTTGATTCGGTTTATATTTAACAGTGTCAATGTTGCAAAAGAGAGTCATTGATTTAATTCTCATGTCCTGAATATAAAACAGTGGCAACATTAAATGGAATTTTAATTGTTCATCTTGACTGAATATTGATTTAATTCACTTGATTCAATGCATCACATTCTATAGATGTTGATATTGCAAAATTTGTCAACATTATTGATATGATTATAGAGTAAAGTCAGAGCTCTGTGTGTCTGTCCACTGATGTTTCTCCTGCTGGTAGGGTTGTGTGTTTGGACTGTGGTGAACTGACTCCTCGTGCTGAGCTTCAGAAGCGTTTCACAGCCCTGAACCCCGGCTGGGAAGCGACTGCATGTGCGGTGGCTCCAGATGGAGACGTGTTTCTGGAGGAGGAGCAGGTGCTGAACTTCAGAGTGCCTGCATGCAACGCTTGTGGTGGCGTTCTCAAACCCGAGGTCACCTTCTTTGGGGATGTAGTCAACCGGAATACAGTTCACTTTGTGCATAACAAGCTGGCCGAGTCTGATGCTGTGCTTGTTGCTGGATCTTCTCTTCAGGTTGGTAATGTTTCATTTTCACTTTGATCAGGAGTGCTCATTGCTATTTGCTGGTGTAATGATGTAATATACAGTTGAAGTCAACGCCCCCCTCCCCCCAGTATATTTTTATTACAGTTTTTGTTTAACAGAAAGATTTAAACATAATACTTTTAATAACTGATTTTTTTTTTTATCTCTGCCATGATGACAGTACATAATATTTTATAAGATATTTTTCGAAATACTAGTATTCAGCTTAAAGTGACGTTTAAAAACTAAGATTAACTAGATTAATTAGGCAAGTTATAGTAATTAGACAAGTCATTGTATAATGATGATTTGCTCTGTAGACAGTCTGAAAAAAATATTGCTTAAGAGGGCTAATAATATTGACCTTAAAATATATATATATTTTTTTTAATTAAAAACTGCTTTTATTCTAGCTGAAATAAAGCCAATAATACTTTCTCCAAAAGAAAAAATATTATAGGAAATACTGTAAAAAAATGTCTTGCACTGTTAAGCATCATTTGGGAAATATTTGAAAAACAAATTTCAGAGGATGGATAATAATTCTGACTTCAACTGGATGTGTTACATAATGATTTATTGTTAATCTTTAGTTTTTAAAATGGAATAATCATTTAACAGTAAATAAATTCAATTAATGCTGATCCTACTGTCGCATTTAAAGAAACGTGGGAGTGGGATCTGGGAGTTACTATGACAGAGGATCTGTGGGATAACACTTTAGCCCAGGTGCATTCCTCTTCATTTTGTGCTAGGCATGGATTGATGTAGTGTAATATATTGTTTAGAGCTCACTTAACCAATGCTCAGTTGGCTAATTTCTTTCCAGAAAGGAGCTCTGCTTGTAATCGTTGCAAATATTCTCCTGCTGACTTTTGGTCAGGTGTTTTTAATACATTCAATAAAGCCCTCAAAATCAATATACGTTGATCCTTTGCTAGCCATCTTTGGACTATCCCTTAGACCTATTTTGACAGTCCCTGACAGCAAGGTTGTTGCTTTTACCACAATTTTAGCCAGACGTGCCATAATTCTAAAGTGGAAACACCCCCCCACCTCTCCCACTCCAATGATAAGTGGATACAGGACAACTCATCACTGGGAAACACCCATACACACTCAATCACGCACACACACTACGGCCAGTTTAGCTTACCCAATTCACCTATACCACATGTCTTTAGACTGTGGAGGAAACCCACGCGAACATGTTGAGAGCTTTCAAACTAAACAGAAATGCCAACTGACCCAGCCAAGGCTCGAACCAGCGACCTTCTTGCTGTGAGGCGATTGTGTTACCCACTGTCGCCCACAAATGAAATATATTTAAAAAAAGGGAAATGCTATACAAAGTAGTTGGTTTAGGTATGTTTGACTAGAGTTAACTAGTTAATGAGTATCAAAACCTAAATAACATTAGACGTGACATAAATTAGGGCGACACAGTGGCTCAGTGGTTAACACTGTCGCCTCACAGCAACAAGGTCGCTGGTTCGAATTCTGGCTTGGTCAGTTAGCATTTCTGTGTGGAGTTTGCATGCTCTCGACATGTTTGCGTAGGTTTCCTCCGAGTGCTCCGGTTTGCCCCACAATACATGCAGTATAAGTGAATTGAATAAACTAAATTGGTCATAGTTTATGTGTCTACATGTTTTCCAGTACTGGGTTGCAGCTGAAAGGGCATCCGCTGTGTAAAACATATGCTGGATAAGTTGGCGGTTCGCACCACTGTGGCGACCCCTGATGAATAAAGGGAATAAAGCCGAAAAGAAAATGAATGAAATAACATAAATTACGTGAGAATTGCATCCTAAATCCAGTCATTTTCTTTTTATGTTATTTTAAAAGGAAAAGAAAAAAATGGAAATGTTACACAGTCAGATTAGTAAATTCATGTCTGTTTAAATAGGTTTAACTTGTTAATAATGTGATATATTATGACCTAGATAATGCAGATATTTATCTCTTCCAATTTTGGGAAAGTAAAGGCATCTGTTTTCCAATTCTTAAGGTGTTTTCTGGGTACCGATTTCTCCTCGCTGCTAGTGAAAGAAAACTCCCGATAGCCATTGTGAATATTGGAGCTACACGAGCTGACCATCTGACTGACATCAGGGTGAGTGCTCGATGTGGAGAAGTGCTGCCAGCCATTAAACTGTCCTGACAAACTCAAGCCATTAACATTAAATCCTCAAGATTACTGGAGTATATTTTGATTTGGTTCTAGGCTGCTTGCATAATATAACAGATTCCTACCTCAAGTTAAACCATTACTTCAAGTAGCTCTCTAAAAATCTAAAAATGATCAAGATTTTGGAGGTTAAAGTGTGATACAGAATACATCGCTTGCACTGAGTAAAGTTGAATATTTTATGTATTTATTACTTATGAAGTGGGTTCAGATCTGTTTTCTCATTTAAAATATTTCTGAAATGTAAAGAATACTCCTGATATAAATAAATATGGGAAACACTGATGATCATGTTGATATTTTAAATGATCTGAAGATGATGTGTTTTGACTTTATGTAATAATGACAGTTTCATTAAAGATGAATGACTATGATTATGTAATATTTATATGTTAGTGAATGAACCAGGATGGTTTTTTTTTTAATGTACTGGAACATAATAAAATTATTCATTATTTGTTGTGTCTGACACAAATAAAAATAAAGGTAAAGTAATTGTGTTGATAATTATAGCACTTTTCACAATACAAACAAAGCAGCAACTGTTGTCGTTAAAATATGTTAATGTATTCAAGTTACATTTAGATTACAACCAGATGATAATATAGTTTACTTTTTGGGATAGATAATCAAGCAGATATGCTATGTAGTTTTTATTGTCCCACTTGAGTATACTTTATGAATGCAGAATTTGTTGGATATACATCTAACTACATAATGATTACATACAGTTGAAACCAGAAGTTTACATACACTCTAAAAAAGGAACATAACCATTTTTTTTCAATGTCTGATGGTAAATCATACTAAATGTTTACTATTTTAGGTCCGTTAGGATTATCTAAATGATTTACATTTGCTAAATGCCAGAATAATGAGAGAATTTTTTTTTTGAGAATTTTTTTATTAATTTCTATACAGTCAAAAGTTTACTTACATTTCCTTGGTATTTTTTGAGCTTTGCTTTTAAACTATGACTTCAAATGTTTTGGGTATCCTTCCACAAGCTTCTCACAATAGTTTGAAGGAATTTTGGCCCATTCCTCCTGACAGAATTGGTGTAACTGAGTCAGATTTGTAGGCAGTCTTGCTCACACAAGCTTTTTTAACTCTGCCCACAAATTTTCTTTAGGATTGAGGTCAGGGCTTTGTGATGGCCACTCCAAAACATTCACTCTGTTGTCCTTAAAGCACATTTTTACTAATTTGGCAGTATGCTTAGGGTCGTGGTCTGTTTTGAAGACCCATTTTTGGCCAAGTTTTAATTTCCTGACTGGTGTCTTGAGATGTTGCTTCAGCATTTCTTCATAATATTCTTTCTTCATGATGCCATCTATGCTGTGAAGTGGACCAGTTCCTCCTGCAGCAAAACAGTCCCTAAACATGGTGCTTCCGCCCCATACTTCACAGTTGGCATGGTGTTCCTAGGCTTGTAAGCTTTCCCTTTGTAATCCAAATGTAACACCGGTCATTATGGCCAAACAGTTCAATCTTATTTCCATCAGACCCCAGGACATGTCTCCAAAAATTATTCTTTTTTCCCCAGTGTGATTTAGCAAGTTGTAATCTGGCTTTTTTTGTTGATTCTGGCTTGTTGATTTTTCCCATGTTGTCACACAAGTAAACAGTGTGTTTGAGGTTTTCCTTAAATACTATTCTACGGTTGTGCCTCTAATTAACTCACATGTTGCCAATTAGCCAATCGGAAACTTCCAAAACCTTGACCCCATCATCTGAGCTTTTTCAGAGGCATAATCTTATTGTATGTAAACTTGAATTTCAAGAAAAGTTAAAACAATTTCTCAAACAATATATCTCTCATTGTTCTGCTATTGAGCATAACAGAAACAAATTTGATAATCCTAACTTACCTAAAATAGAAAAAGTTTAGTCACATTACCATCTGACTTTTTTTAAATGGCTTTGTGCCTTTTTATACAGTGTATGTAAACTTCTGGTTTCAACTTTATTTGACGTAATTACACTTGCAAATGCAGTGTGTCTAAATGTCCCATTTTGATGTCTGCATTAAATAAAATTGACTAAAGTTATTTGACATATGTATAAAGTAGGGATGCTCTGATCAATCGGCTGCAGATCGGTATCGGCCGATTATTACATTTTATGACTCAATTGCTATTTGCTAATCTGGCTCATCACATGAATCATGATTGTTTACAGGCATACAAGCTGAGGAAGATGCATTTTAACTTCTTTTGTATCAAATATGAACTCCAAACTTTTTCTTCTTTGAGGCACAGTGAATTATTCTTCCATCATTTGCAATGTTTCCAAATTGTATCGTTGGTCATTTTTCCAACCAAAGTTTTTATCGTTTTTTTTATCCATTATTTTCTGTAAAGCTGCTTCTGACCATGACGTGTCCACACTAAATGTTTATAAAAGACATTTTTAAAGGATTATATGCAACATCCTTCATTTATTCTCTTAGGAAAGAAGAGATCTCCACATTTATCACACTTAGAGGGAAATTGTGCTTTATGCAATGTTAAAGCTGTATAAAGCTTGAAGAATCGGTACTCTGTATCAGCCGATCAACGTGACGAGGAATCAATACTCTGTATCAGCTCCAAAAATTCTGATTGGAGCATCCCTAGTAGAAAGCATGATAAATACAAATGACAATTTTAATTTAAATGATTAATCCTGCTTAATCACATTCAAACTAAAAAGCTACGTAATTGTGTTTGTACTGCTTATATTTATTATTTAAATAGGTACAATGTTGGTATTATATAGATATTATGAAAAACCTAGTGGTTTGAATGTTTGTAACCAAGATTTAGTATTTTGGGGCTGCACCATGATCCTTACATAGAGACTTTTAATATGTCATCAGATGAACATAAATGAAGACATTTTACTCAGAACAAAGGATATACAGGACATATTCCAATACACAAAATGTATTACACTTTTGTCTTATTTTTAATCCTTAAAAGACTTGTTTGTTTCTGATATGTGTATATGAATATATTACACTCATAAAGGGACATTTTTATGTGTTTACAATTTTTGCTTCCAACTTATTATTGTTATGTACACTCAACAGCCACTTTATTAGGTACAGAACAAGCCTTCAGAACTGCCTTAATCCTTCGTGGCATGGATTCAATAAGGTACTGAAAATATTC